>NW_028277343.1:300000-560762 GCF_059751315.1 Micrasema longulum
AGAGCACCCAGGCTTGAGAAAAATCACATTTTTAATTTTTGTGTTCTCACCGGGAATCGAACCCGGAACCTTCCGTGCGTGAGTCAAGCGTCTTGACCACTACACCACGGAGGCCGCCATATACAAACATACACATAATATATATGTGTATGTTTGTATGTGCATGTTTATGTATGTGTTTATTTATATATGTAAATATATTTAATATCTTACTGGAATACCGTGGAATATGTGGAAAGTGGAAACATTAAAGCGATAAAATCAAAAGATGGCCGAATGCTAACGAATGACGAAGGAGTGAAAGAGAGATGGATGGAATACTTTATGGAAGTATACGAAAGTACTGAAAGTGTCCCTGAGCAACAGTTTGGTTGTGCAGAGGAAGATACGAGTGATAATAGGTCATGTGTGATAAGCATGGTAGAAATAAAGAGCGCGCTGAAAAGTATGAAAAACGGAAAATCCGTTGGGTATGATAAGGTTGCTGTGGAATATCTGAAGAGTGGTGGCCAGATCGTGAGCACATGGCTGCACAGACTTTTCAATCTCTGCCTAAAGGAAGGACATACGCCGTTGGATTGGAGGAGGGCAGTTGTCATGCCTTTATATAAGGGAAAGGGATCTCGTGCGGAATGTGGAAACTATAGGGCCATCAGTCTTCTGAGTTCTGTCGGTAAACTGTATGGGAAAATTATAATCGAGAAAGTAAGAAAGGTGACGAAAGACAAAGTGTGGGACGTGCAAGGAGCCTTTATGAGTGGACGTGGATGCACGGATCAAATTTTTGCGCTGCGAATGCTAACGGAGAAGTTTTTGGCAAAAAGTCAAAAACTATTCTGCGCATTTGTCGATTTGCAAAAAGCGTATGATAAAGTAGATAGAATGAAATTGTGGGGCGTGTTGGAAAAGTATGGAGTAAACAATAAACTTATACGTGCAGTATCGTCTCTCTATGAGGAGAGTTCAGCGTGTATAAGAGTTAATGGGGGATTTACATCTTGGTTTGCGATCTCAAAAGGCGTGAAACAGGGATGTGTAATGTCACCATGGTTGTTTAATCTATACATGGACAACTGTATGAAAGAGATAGAATGTATGGGTATTGGAGCAAAAATGGATAATTTTTCAGTAAGCTGCTTGTTGTATGCTGACGATGCAGTTCTGTTAGCAAGCAGCAAGGCTGATTTGCAGCAAATAGTCTCTAGAATGTATGATGTATGCCTGGAGAGCGAATTGGCGATGAACGAAAGTAAGTCAAAAGTGATGGTATTTGAAAGGGATAGTGAGGTTACTGACTGCGTAATAAATGTAAACAACGAATGTCTCGAGCAAGTAGAAGAATTTGTGTACCTGGGAAGCATGTTTTCAAGAGATGGAAGAGTAGAAAAAGATGTTGAAAGAAGAGTGAATGCGGGCAACAAAATGAACGGAGCACTAAGCACAGTAATTTCTAATAAAAATATGTCAATCGAAGCTAAACTGGCAGTGCACAACGGAGTTTTAGTCCCAACACTTATGTATGGAAGTGAAACATGGAACTGGCAGAGGAAGGATGAAAGCCGAGTGAACGCGGTTGAAATGCGATCTCTTAGACGAATGTGTGGGAAATCAATGTATGACAGGGTTACGAATGATGAAATCAGGAGAGAGTGTAAATCTGAGACAAGTATAATTGATAAGATTAAAAAAGGGTCTCTGAGATGGTTTGGTCACGTAGAACGAATGGACGATGAGAGAATGGTAAAACAAGTATATATGGCAAAAATGAACGGCAACGTTAGACGAGGACGACCAAGGAAGACGTGGCATGATCAGATAAACCAAAATCTTAAGTCTGGTCATGTCAAAAGCAGACAGAACCGAAGGGCATGTATGACAAGATGTATGAATGTGGAAGAGGCTAGGAGTGTATGCCAGGATAGACGTGTGTGGCGGTCCATTCTCTCTGCCTACCCCTACGGGGAAATGGCGTGATGGTAGTAGTAGTAGTAGTAGTAATGTCGGTACATTTCCTTATTTTAGCTTATTATTGTTTCTTTTATTCTTTCTTATTTTATTCATAGTTTAAACATCATTTATATACTTATGTTACAGTGCTGTACTTTTAAATATTGCTAATAAATGCAAAAACCTATTGGGCGTATGTATTTGTGAATAAATAAAACAAATTATTTAAGATGTTCTATTCAAAGAATTAAGATTAGTCCAGAAACCGCATACGAGCATCAAACAGAAGGCAACTAAACTACTCATTTATGAGTTTTACGTTTTGACCCATTAGTTTCATTGTAGACGTCGCTCAGTACGCAACTCCTGATTTGAATTCAACTATGTCGTGTTGTGTCCTTTAAAAGTGTAGAAATACTGCTAGGATCTTAAAGAAACAGGATAGGATCACATTTCATTGTAATTAGCAAACGAATGTGTAAATAGCACATACATTACTTAAAAATTGAATTATTTTTCCATCTGTCAGATTGTCAAATAAAATAAATGGAAATTTCTTTAGTGTTGCCAGGGTAGTATTTTTTTTTACTCTCCTTTGAGAGAACTAATGAAATATGGACCTCGGATTAAACAACTCTGTGGTAGACATTTGACCGACATTACCTTTAAAACATCAACTATTATTTAACATGATATAAAAATATTCGTTTTATGTAGAGTAAAGTTTGTTTTATATTTTAAGTTCAAAGTTTAATTCCATTACTCTTATTAAATGACCCTTTACTTATCTAATCTGTTGTGTCAATCGATATTTCCGCGTGCACAATAAAATTTTAGAGAAATTAACAGATTGCTTTTTTACCTTACATTTGTGTTATGATTATATTTTTCCCATCGTGCAACATTACGCGGTGACATCGTGAATGCGTGCGGCAAAAGTGGGGTATAGTGGGGGAATTTTTGGACACACTCCGATGTATTCAAATATGATTCTACGCTCCTTCTGGATTATTCTTAATTCTATGGTTCCATTGTTAACCAACCATTTTTAAACTACAAGTTTCCGAATTTGTGTTTTATAAATGGCTTTATCCAAAACAAACTTACTTTTGTTTATTTTTTCCTGTCATCATGTCATGGCCGCCACCCTCACCCCACTGACCATGACAAGCAAAATACTGACAGTAAGAACGACCCGACTCCAACATAATAAATGAAGGAATAGTTTAGCCACTGCGACACGGTACAAATATAATGAAGGGCATAGTCACGGAAAATAACGTGGTCATTACATAATGATACGGAGTATAAACCCTCGATTACATCCGCATATTTTGTCTTCTTTCCTACGTTTTATTTAGAGATTAAAATAATCGAATGAATGATTAGTAATTTTATGAATTGAATAATCAAACAAATGAATTCACTGAATTAATTTACGGTATCCCATAAATGATAGAGATGGGCGTTAGTTAGTGTGGCATACAAACCATAGACGGGGGAGGTGTAAAAATAATTCTGAGAAAAGTTGAAAAAGCTTATTTTAAAAATTTAGATAGAGGCTACCCCCAGGATGTGAAACAGATATTTTAATTTAAAATTAATTCATGAATTAATTTATTCATTCATTCGGATCACTGCTTCGAATGACTTCAACAACCGAATGCATTTTCATTCGAATAAATTATCTGAATGAGGAAATCAAGTAGAGATAAGTCCGCCATTTATTGGGGTGGTTGGCGCGTTTGCCTACCATGCTCAAAGTCCCGGCTTTAATTCCCGGGAAGGTTGATACAAAATATTGACTAAAATTGTTGTTCTACCCTGCAATACTTCATATTCCTAGACTGGCACCTGAAGCGTAAGGCTGATCGCCTTACCTTCATGTAGCAGATTATCGCTATACGCAGTATTTTTTATTTTTTATTTATTTTCTTAAGTTAGTTAATATTACATTGTATATTAACTAATATATTTACAATTATAACAAATACTTATTAAATATTTTTTACATAACTACATTATTACAATAAACATAACATTTTTTTTTTAAATCCGTAAGTTTTCTTTCATTCTTCATACTTTCAGGCATCTCATCATACAGTTTTAACCCTTTATACATTAAGCTATTTTGTGATTTTGTTTTTTTCTTAAGTGGTAGTCTTATCCTATTTCTATTTCTTGTCCTATATTTATGTACATTTCTATTTAATATAATTTCACTTATAAAATACTTTGGCATGAGATTATTAAACACTTTATATATAAATACAAATACATTATACAATAGTATTTTCTTTATTCCTATCCAGTTTAATTGTTTTCTCATTTTTTCAACACTATTATATTTGCTTTTTTTCAGTATAATTCTCATTGCTCTATTTTGTAGTATTTCAAACTTGTTTATGTCTCCCTCGTTAGCTAAATATAATATAGTAGAGCAATAGTCCCAATGAGGGGCAATTATTGTTTTGTATATAAGTTCTGCACTCTTTTTATTTATTTTTTTTCGAATTCTTCCTAGGAAGAAAATCTTTTTTGAAATTTTCTTATGTATATATTCAAAGTGTGATGTTAAATTTAATCTGGAGTCAAGAATAATTCCTAAGTATTTCATTTCATCAACCCTTTCAATAATTTTACCATCAATATTTACATTCATTGTTATGCCATGTGCTTTATTACCTATTTCCATATATTTTGTTTTACTAACATTTAATTTCAATTTATTTATCTTTAGCCATGACGATATGTTCTGTAGATCTTCATTCAATTTATTAATTGAGTCTTCATAGTTTTCTCCCGCTATATATATATAAGGGTATCATCTGCGAATAGTCGTACTTTGCAGTGCTTTATTATCTGTGTGATGTCGTTTATATATATTATGAACAATATTGGTCCTAGCACTGATCCTTGGGGGACACCTAGTTCATTTTCAATCGGTTCCGATTCTGAGTTATCTATTTTTGTTATTTGGTTCCTTTCACTTAGATATTCTTGAAACAGTTTGATAGCACTATTAGATAGTCTAAGTATTAAGTATTGAGTGTACTCATGTAGAGACCTATGCACCAATGGATACAGACAGGAGTATGATGGCGATGATGATTTACTATGGGATTTTTTCGATTGACTTATTTCTAATATTTCAAGATTTAAACGATGACTGGTTTTAATATGCAAAATTTCAAAGCCCAATGCTCGATTAAAATTGAGCCGGGTTGAGGTTCTGCACAACTAGTTTCGCTGACTCACAGATCTAAGTTCCAAAGTTCGAACCTCATTCTACCTCAACTAGATTTCTAGTCTCTAATAGTGAGTTATTTACAACGCGTTGAAAATCGTCTCTTAAATTAAAATAATAACGTCATTCATAAGAACGCAAATATACGTATTGTAAAAAACAGAAGTCCAAATAGAAAGTTATTTACAAATATAAACGTGTAAACAAATGAGCGTTATATTTCATAACGCAAAGTAAAAATTTTAAACCATGTAATAATATATTATTGTTATCGAAAACATTTTTCACTTCGTGGTATGACATTTTACACTTAAATGTTTATAAATTTGTATAAACCACATTAATTTAGAGTTATACTTCGACCGGTTTCGAGGTTACTACGCATCGTCAGGGATTAAACTAACTTATAATTACTCGCGTTGCTATGTATATTATAAAATATTGTATGAAAAAGACAGAAAAATGAAAGAAAGAGAGCGAAAGAAGATAAAATGAATCATAAAGTGAATATTTTTAAAAGAGGACGCGAAGTTAAATTTAATTTAAAGTTTATATTTGAAGCACTAACTTTGTGGTTATTCATTAAAATAAAATAAATAAAACAACTTTGTTTTTAACCACTAATTAATTAAATTAAAATTAGTGGTTAAAAACAAAGTTGTTTTATTTATTTTATTAAATTTAATTAATTATTTAAGGTTTTTGATTAATGGCTTTACTAATTTCTAATCGTTCTCAGTTGTCTAAACGAACATATTATAAACTCAAATACTGTATAGAACAATATTTGAGTTTGTCCAAATGTTTGTAGACAAAATACTGGATTTCACCCCCTCGGGAGTCATTAAGATTAACAAATTGCAACAGTGATCGAGAACATTTAAAAAAGGGAATATGGAAGTCTAGGCGTTTACAGGGCTTCTGACCTGTCATTGGCTGGTTCAAGTGGCCGCTTTACACACTGTGTAACATTCACCATTTTGCCTATAAAATCAACAAACGGAAGAAATGAATAAATATGGATGTTCAAACACAGGCGAAATGGTGAATGTTACACAGTGTGTAAAGTGGCCACTTAAACCAGTCAATGACATGTCACAAGCCCTGTAAATGCCTAGACTTTCATATTCCCTTTTTTTAAATGTTCTCCATCTCTGTTGCACTTTGAAAACCATTTTTATTGAGATGCAAAATTTCTACACCAGTTTCTTGATTAAAATTATGGTTTTCGGATATAAGATGATTTGCGAATTTTGAGAAATTATTATTACTGAGACATTTTATATGTTTTTTGATGTGACATCTTATATGTTCTTTGGTGTAATAATAGTTTCTAAATTATTATTTTTGATTTTCTGATGACGTTACTCTGATTGCTAATGTTATCATTTTGATAATGTATGATAATGTCATCACCTTGATAATGTCTGATTGTAATGATGTTTGAAGGAACACAGAAAAACGCGAAAGAGTTTTTGTACCTTGAAAACAGGATCTCCTTGGATAGTAGAATAAAAAAATAATTGGACTGCCGCAAACAACAAGCAAGGCTTGCGTTCAACAATAAAATAAACATTTTCGAGTCACACAACATAGACCAAAAACTCCGTAAACAACTTGCTAAGACATATTATTTATGAAGCATATTGATGTACAGCTGTGAGACATGGTGTCTTACCGAAAAAGATTAAAAAAAGACTAGGGGTCTTTGAGATGTGGTGCTACAGAAGAATATTAGGAACTTCCTGGAGAGACCACATCGCTAATGACAAAGTTCTCAATATAATCGAAAAAGAGAGGCACATAATCGAACCCACCGCAGAGAGGCGAGCACATTATGCACCATGGAGATCTCCTGCATTATATAATAGAGGGAACGGCCGAGGGGACAAATCACAAATGGCACCCCCGATGGGAGTATCTAGAACAAATGTGCGATGACTTTAACTGTGTCTCATATGTCAAGCTGAAGAGGGCTACAGAGAAAAGACCGCAGTGGAGGACGAGATGCGGGACTTTGCTGCAAATCAATCCCCAGGATTGATAATGCGAAGAAAATATTATTTTTGATACTTGTGCATTATTTTTGATACTTGTGCATTGTTAATTTTACTTCCGGATGAGATTTTAAGGTCGTGTACTAATTTCGTGTTTCTCAGCGATTTTACATTCGCTTGTATCAGCTGTTTGTCAATAGTTATTTGATAATTAATTGATTTATTGAATTGATTTTTGGGTGACGCCTACATCCTTAATAATAGAATAAAATAAGAAATAAAAATAAAATAAACGTCAACGATATTCATCAAAGTCCACACAATTTTCTTTCTACGTCTTTGCTAATATAAATGTATATTTTATACTCTTCAAAACAATACGTTGTTAAAGCTTTTAACAAGCAAATTGTATGAAAATTATTTGTGGTTAACATTATGAAAGAAAACACATGTAAAATCGTTCACAAAGTAATAATATATTATTTATAGGAAGAACATCGTTGAATTCGTAAGTAGGACCTAAGTACTAAGTGGTATTTTAAATCCTTTTCATGTATTCTTTAAAAATAGGCAACAGTACTATCTTATAAAAGAAGGTTGCATTTAATATGTATCCAATCGCTCATTAAAATAAAATAAAGGACAATAAAACTTCCATAAAACGAATATTAAATTGTCGAGTTGATACTCATCCACTTACTTATTAAGGAGAGGCAGAGGCTAGCGAGCACGGCTAAGTTAGGTATTTTATGTGATGCACAAAAACGTTTTTTTTAGGTAGATTTATCAATAGTGCCCGGCTCCGATGTATTGTGTGTTCACATAAATTTTGACCGTTTTTGTTCAAATATAAAAAAGAACACTAAAAGTAAAACACAATGGTAAAGGTTACGCGTCATTTGAAAGGATTTTTTGCTCTAAAAGATATTGTGTTTGCTTTGACGTTACATATATTATTTTATTTGATTACAAGCCTTCAAAATGGAATGTCGAGTCGACAGTAGTAAGTATTTTTAATAGCTCTTTCTGTTCGCGTTCAATTGAGGGAATAATCTCTCTTCAATCCGTGCCTCATATCTGAGAATGGTAATTACGCCTGACTCCAGGCATGGCTAGTCTGTGGACAGTCTCCCTCTATCTGGAACGGTCTTGTGCTCTTATATAGGCATTCGTCAGTGATGATTCTGATAATTCAGTGACTGTGCTGCTCCATCTTATCGGTTGACGTCCACGTGACCTTGTCCCTTCGACACTTCCCAGGAGAATAGTTTTCTCCAAACTATCAGAGTTCTCCCTGGAAATATGCCCAAAGAACTTCAGGATTCTTTTCTCGCACTTTTTTTTGGATTTTGGATGGCTTTTCTGAGTTTTTCAAGGTCTCGCAATAATTTTCCGAATTTAGTGTGGTCCCTCGAGTCATAAACTCAACAAGCAGGACGGTCACCAAATTCCTCTACGGAATGGCGGCGGACTTCTTTGAAGCTGGATTACAAAAGTGAATTAGTCGTCAACAAAAATGCGTTGAAAAAATTGGTGATTATGATGAAAAATAGTTAAGAAATTAAGCATTCCAATGATGTATTTTTCAGTTCAAATAAAAAATGCCTTAAACGTGAAAAAAAATTGAAAACCTTATTTTTTACACAACCCTCGTACTTGTAACACTTCTAAATGTGCTAAGAGCCATGACATTTTTTGGCGTTTTCTTCCATATAATGTCTAATTATCTATGTTCACGTATAACATTTTTATAAATTTATTATTTTATAATGCTCTTTTTTATAATTAAAAATAATACTACCCACGGGGGCGTCCCATACTAGGAGAAAAACTTTACATTGTTTTGACACATGTCCTTATTGCATATTTCAAAAAAAAATTGCTGTAAACATTAATTTATCCTATTAAAAACGTATGAATAGAAACATTATTTAAAGCTGTATAGCGTGATCCACTCATCAATCCGTGCGCAATCTACCCCCATTATCCACTTCCTGATAGTAATTTTAAAGTGACAATACTTACTTTTTGTCCTTATGGACAATGGAAGAAGGTTAAATACTTTAATGGAGAAGTAGTCCAATCCCTTTCGACCGGAAGTCGTGTTAATTTTTGATTATTTTCGTGTTTAAAATACTTTGATGTATGCCAACAAGCCCACAATATACTTTTATGGATATTGACAACACCAAATGCCAGGCAATGCACCTCACCAATTTAATGCGCGACCTAACGTTAGAAAATGGAAACCGGCAAAGCGAGACTTTCTCCGTTCAGCGCTGGTACTAGACGTGAAATGCATAGTCTTTTTATTATTATTATGGATAACTTATACAGCTGCATTCCTGAAATAGGTAGAGGTATAATATCTTTTTCGCTCGCCGTGATCTAAGATGTCTGTCAGCCAGTTCATCTGGAATGTATAGTCCTATGAGATATTCCGGAGCAGAGTTGTGTAGTGACTTATACATAAGCCAACAGAGTTTGTATTCCACCCAGTGTAATTAACCAGTGTAATTTCCGAAGTAGTGGAGTGATATGACTGAACTTAGAGATCCCGAAAATAAGTCTCACTGCAGCATTTAATGCAGACTGTAGGCGAGTCATTTTGTTCATGGGTAGACCTTCATAGATACCATTACAATAATCGACTCTATACACTACGCATTTATTAATTGAAGGGCGGCATCAACCGGCAAATTTTAGCGTATGCATTTAATTTGTCTCAGCTGATAGAAGTAAAAACTTATTTTTCAACTAATTTGAGCGTAAAGAGAAAGGTCAGAATTAAGTAAGGCTCCCAGTAGTTTAACGGTGGCCAAAACGGTACTCCCTACATTGGGTACTGCCGTATCCTGAATCAAAGTCTGTCGTTTGGCTTAAGCCACCCATAATTGTTCCATTTTTGATAGGTTTAATGTAAGTCTATTTTCAGCCATCCAGTTTCCTATTTTCTCAATGCATCCATCAATTAAATTAACACGCACACTTCTTTCACCTGGTTTGCAATAAGAATAAATCTGTGTATCATTTGTATAGCAGTGAGACCACAATCCACATTCTTTGATAATGTTCTCTATAATATCTTTAGTGTATAGGAGATAGAGGAGTGTTTCGAGTACTGACCCTTGAGGCACTCCAGTAGACACCTGAAAGTTGGGTGAGGTTTTACCCTGGAACACAACTAGATATTCTTTTTCATCAAGATATAAACTGAACCACACATGTGCTTGATCATGAATACCATAAGTTTTCTCCAGACGTTTAAGCAAAATCAAGCTTAACCGATACTCGACATTTTCTCAAATTTAACTAATTTTATATAAACGGCTAAATTCATTTAAAATTGTCTTTATTTCTTAAGTTCTAAAATCAGTTATATACTCCATGTAATATGTCGGTCTCGCAATGTAATTGTTAGCGCGTTTGCCTACCGTGCAAGAAGTCTCGGGTTTAATCCCTGACATGGTTGAAATGAAATATTTATTTAAAAGGGTGTATTCACACCATTATATTTTATAGTCCTTGGGCCTAGATTATGATGGGAAGATAAAATTTATTTACAATTTTATTTATAAAATAAAATGAAGTTTTCCGAATAAAAATAGAATATGTTTAATTTTTTATTTTAAAACATGTTTAATTACCGGTTACCGACGAAGATACTTTGAATTTTCATACAAATATACACACTTTCATACATAAATATCGATATTAGTTTTTACCGTCTCAGTATATACGAATGAAGATAGCCGTTCATAATCGCGGCCCAGGACTGGTATATGAAGCGTAAGACTGATTATCTTACCTTCATCTAACAAACTTGATCAAGATATGCTGTGATTGGTTTACCAATGCAGTGCCCTATACACCATAAGGTGCAGAAAAGGAATGATTATGATGAATTTGTAGGTGAATCTTTCATTTGAACACACGCACACGCATAACAACACACATCACAACTCTCGGTAAGTAAAATCTAATATAACCATCTTTACACGAAAAACATTCACTACACCTTGTTAGCCTGTTTCGCGCCCCTTTAAAGGATACTTTTATGAAAATGGATTATGGATTATGCAACGAGGTGCTGGAGACGGATGCTGCGCAATCCGCGGACTGCAAAGCGCACAAAAGTTTACATCCTTCAGTAACTTTCAATCCGCGAATCTGTTCACAACATCGACATGCAGAAAATGGATTATATTCTACTTCGGGCACATCGCGAGAAAAAACGGAGATAGTCTAGAAAAGAGAATGCCTGAAAACATTTTTCATTTTTTATTCTTATTTGTAAGTTCCTTGCACATTTGTAACTTTTAATTCATTTTAATTCCCTCACAAAACGCCGTGTTGTCTTCGATTCAAAATTTATCCATAAAATATCAATATATTAAATAGATACGAATTTCCTCGACAGAATACAAATAAATGTGGAATTAAAACACTCAGGCATCAGGATATAATAAAACTGCCTTCATTTTCAAAAAGTGCAACGTATCATATGGCTCTAGCCCGCTGCGCGTATTTCGGGAATACAATATATAATATATATTGCCGAAATAGCAAAAATTTACATATTTGTTTTACAATAGTCGTACGCGTGTACAACTTGTTTTGCACAAGAAATACTATTTATGAAAAACATAAATTCTTTGTAATTCTTTCATTGAGAATATGCTATGAATCAAGAATATCTATAACATTGCATGTTTATCAAGTACGTATCATTGTTGAATTACCTTACTAAACAATAAATAAATCTTTTTTTTAGGCATCTCTATAATAAGAGATACATTTATGTATGTGTATATACGAGTATATAAATATATATATATATATATATATATATGCATGTGTATGTATGTATTTTATTTTTGAAACCATCACAGTCATAGTAATACACAAAACATAAAGAATAACAACAAATAACAAGACCAATTACGAGTTACAGGAACAAAAATATTTAAAAAAAAACAAAACGTACAGTTCGCCAGGGGTGAAAGGAAGTGGGATGGGAAAATAGGGAATGCAGAGAAGAAGAAGAAAACAATGAAAAAAGAAATAAAAATATATAAGAAATAAATGTATATAAATGTACACATACAACATACATATACATACACCCACACATCCATATATACACATATATATATATGTATATGTGTATATATATATATATATATATATACATATATATATTATTGTATCTTTTAGACTTTCTTATGTTATTCTTACTTTTAACTTCATTTATATACTTATTTATTTATTTATGCTTTTTCAAGTTAGTTTATAACATCTTAAGCAGAAATTTCTCAATATCATATTTTTTCAAATGAATTTATTACTTATGTTACACTTCTGCTCTTGAATGTATTGCTTATAAACATAAAAGCCCATAGGACGTATAAATAAAGAAGTAAATTAATAAATAAAATAATTAGGCGTATTTGTTGAAAAACACGCCTAATTGTAGGCAATCCGCACAACACAATGCTGAAAATCATTTCTGTATGCGAGTGGTAAACTAAAACCCAACATTTCAGGAGAAATAAATGAGTGGTTTTTTGTTCTTCGAACATCTGTTATTTTTTAATAAGAGGCTTAAAAGTCAATTTGTTTTCGAAAAAACATAAATAATGATGTGTCCTTAAAACAATAATGCTTTATTTTTCATAGTTTTTTGATTTTTTTAATGCTACAAATGAAGATACATTTGTTTACTGTTAAATATATTTATAATGTAACATCAAAAAATGTATGGAAAAACAACAGTAAATCCAAAGGGTTTTTTATCCACGATAGAAAAAAAACATTCGTTTAAACTGAGTATTTATTCATCAACAATATTTTGAGTTTGTCCAAATTTTTGTAGACAAGGACTGGATTCGACTCCCCGGGAAGCTATTTATATTAACATATTACAACAGAGATAAATAATATTTAAGATAAGGTAATATAGAAGTCTAGGCATCTACAGGGCTTATGACCTGTCAATGGCTGGTTTAAGTGGCCACTTTACACGCTGTGTAACATGTACCATTCTGCCCATATTTGAACATCTATAATCCTTCAATTCTTTCATCTGTTGATGTTTGAGTTTAAATTTAGTTTTTACCAACACTTCCCCTTTTCGTTCCCTCTTTACTCCCGCCCCTCTTCATAGTATAGTGTAGATATTTATTCAATTTTTATTTCTTAAAAAATACATATGTACATTGATGTTTCGTTTTATAATTAAGATTTTGTGATATACCCACAAACCACTAATTTTCTCAAATTAAACGGTTTGGGTAGGTAGGAAGAAATTGCCTTAAGGCAATATGCCCGCCCTTATGTATGTTAACTGTATATTTTTTTATTTATTATAAATATACGGCCTAAGCCAATTACAACAGTTACATGAAGAAACATAAATGCAAGAAACTGAACAAAAAGAACATAAAACTATTTAGCAAAGACAAACAAGGGCAAAACAATAATAGTATACAATATATTATAAAAAACGAAAGACCAAAAACTTTGAGCTAAACCATGCCAATCCAACTTCATCCCACACTGTTTAGTCGCGAAGAAATCTACGAAAAGCCGGAAGATCTATTCCAAAAAATTCCAAGTCATGTGATGAATTGACTAATCTACACATTCTGGACATTGGTGCATAAAAACCAAAGTTACTCTTAGAAGATTTTATAAATAGCAGATTTTGACTTCTGGTGACACGATTGGGAACATGAAAAGAAATTGATCGCAACAGAGATGGGACATCACTTAAAGCATTAAGTATTTTGAAAATGCATATAAGGTCTATCTCAGTTCTACGTCTCTCCAATGAAGACAGATTAAGAGATTGCTCTATTTCAAAATAAGAATAATTACCCCTTTGTAATCCGAGCAACCATGCCACTTTTCTTAAAAAACGGTGTTGGACAGACTCGATATGGTCAATATGAGTCCTGTAGAATGGAGACCAAATAGGAGAAGCGTATTCTAGATGAGGTCGAACTAGTGAGCAATAAAGAGTTTTGATGGTATTAATATTTTTGAAGTCCGCCAACACTCTATCGATAAAACCGAGAAGTTTGTATATAAAGTGTTAAACTCTTCCCTTCCCGAAAATATGTAGCAAGTACACATTTCATCTAAAAACTTTAATATCTCCATAAATATAATAAATGATAGGTTGCGATTTTCGGTATTTCTTCGTTATACATTTACGTATCGGTAAAAATGATTTTTTTACTAAATAATTCATGTTTATTGGGAACATAAAAAGTGTTTGTCGAAAATCTGAAAAATCACCAATACAATAAAAAGTTTACCAATGTGTCGCATGTTGCGTTCGTAATAAAAGAGTAATCCTAATAAATAATTGTCTCGCACACTCTTTACGTTTCACTCTCGATAATACGGGTATATTTGGAAGCGAGAGAGACAATTTTTATGCGTCACACGCGAGAACAGCAAAGTTTCTTGTACTTCTTCCAGACGCCCGTTAGCTGCGTTAGTAGCTTCCCGGCTTTCGTTGGGGGCGGTTTTTTTGCGCGCATTGAGAGCATGAATTAATAATGCATGAAGCCTATGTAAAAACTAAAATATGTTATACGCAACTACTATCGGGAGCAGGATATTAAAATGACATAAACAGACTACAAAGACAACAAAATAAAATATTAATGTTAGTATATGACCTTCCCTATTTAATTGCAACTAGAGAACTTTTTAAACAAACCAAGCAATTAAATATAACTGAACTCTTTCAACTAGAATCATTAAAATTTATTCATAAATTAGCCACTAATGTAATTGTAGACGAAGAACTAAAACTTGTAAAAAATTGTAGTCAACATGGACATAATACGAGAATATCAGACAAATACCATATACAACTTTCTAAAACAAGACAAGGACAATCAAGACTAATGAACCAGGGACTGAAATTATACAATAAACTACCAGACAAAACTAAACAAAAGACTCAGACAAACTTTTCAAAAGACGAAAAAATATTATTTTGAACAACAGAGTATAAATGAAAAATGTATAAATTATTTAATGTAAAATGAATGTAATAATCCGTAAGGGTTTATAAATAAATTTTCAAATTTTTTTTTAAAAAAAATGTTTTTTTCATGTTTTTAGCAATTAGATAAAAAATATCATCACTTTGACTTAAACTATAAATGATTGAAGCAATTGCCGATAAATATTACTCTTTTACGATTAAAAATCTCTAATTTTTCGCATGTGTAGTGACTACACAGCACCGTAACGCGCGGATGTTTTTAGGACAGTAAGAGAAAGGTTAAATAAATAAAAAGTAAAACTCATACACTTTGCATAGTTTCAGCATTCCACTGTTTCATACAAATATCAACCACTGCACTTAAGTTTTAAAAACTCACGATAAGTTTTAAAAATTACAACGCCGCAAACTCACATAAAGAAAAGTTCGAGACTAAAAAAGGTAGATTTAAGGAGTCTATTAAAACTTTAAGTAAAGTAAGTTGGCAACGGTTGCATCTTATATTTCTTTTTATTTGTTTTCGATTGCAGGGAGCCATTTTGCCCCGCTGCACTGCCATTAGAGTCTATATAATTCGTCTTGCCGCCTGGCCCCGGCGCCCATTACCCCCTTTACTGCGGTCACTAATGGACTTTGTATGCAGCTTTAGCGACCCATTAGTTTACAATCGAGACGGGGTGAGTTCTGCAGGTAGACTGGCGGACATTGGATCGCGGATTTGAAAAGTGACCATTTAATTGGCTGTTTATTGGAGTAGAATTGCAAGCAACATAGTTTTTTATCGTTCGCAAGCAAAAAACGGGCGCCGTGGCGCAATAGGTTTTTTTAAATTTTTTTATTTACAATTTTAAAAAACCCGTTAGGGTTACATTAAAAATTAATATTGTCTAGTCATTTTATGTCTCGTCTAGTCAGTTAGTTCAGTCATCATGTGCTTTTTCAGATTGATTTTAAATTTGTCTCCAGTAAAAGTTTTCAAGTAGTAAGGTAGTTCGTTATAGTGTTTAAGTCCATTATGTAGTATTTTTGACTGTCCTGTGTTTGTTTTTGTTTTTTCAATATGATAGTGTTGTTGTTGTCTGGTGTTCTATTTGTGTATGTCAGCATTTTTGACTAATATTATGTCGTCGTCTTGTATGTGTCCCAGAGTTATTTTGTGCACAATTTTTAAGGTCTCAATTTTAGTCAGGTAGTTTGTATCAAACTGGTGTGTTTTTTTGTACAGTTCAGTCGTAGAGGTCAGGTAGGGTAGGTTGTATGTTAGTTTAAGAATTTTGTTTTGTTGTCTTTGTATTCTTGTTATGTCTGTCTTGTTACCAGTTCCCCAGAAGGCGATCATGTAACTCAATTTACTTTTGACATAGGCTTCGTACATCAAATTTTTTTCCTTTCTCGGTATAAAATCTTTAATTTTGTAGAAGAGGCTATGTAGTGATGCCATTACTTTAGTGAGTCCGTCTATGTGTTTTGTCCATTTTAATTGTCTGTCCATTGTGAGTCCTAGGTAAGTCACATGTTCTAGTTCTTTAAGAGTTTCGTTGTTTATTTTTATGTTCATGTTATGGTTCTTCTTTTGTGTTTCGAAATGTATTATATTGCATTTCTTGGCATTTAGTGTTAAGAAGTTTTTGTTTTTTTTTTCTCCTTATATATCCTGTCTTTCCCGCCTGCTGACAAGCCTCTAAAATAGAGGCTTAGCGGATTATTCCTTTGAGAAGAAATGTTTTAAACTCCACCAATACATATTTAAAAATAACTTTATATCAATATTTATATTAACATCAGTATTATCCACGACAATTTAAACACTATACGATACAATGACAAGAAGGATAAAATTTATAAAAATATATATGTATGTATGTGTATGTATACATATGTGTATGTATATGTGTATGTAAATATGCGTGTATGTGCGTGTATGTATGTGTGTATGTGTATGAATGTTTATAAGGGTGCACACGTGTATGTGTATGTATATGGCAATATAAATATAAATAAACATATATGTAAGTCTGCCTTAGCACGGGTCTTCTCCTTCATGATATTAAAAAATTTAAAAAAATATATATTTATAAAAAAAATAAAAAATTAACTAATATTATATACCTACAGTCATTATTTTGAAAAAAAACTTACAGATTTAGACTTCGATGACACTAGCTAGCTACCTGTATGGATATTTGTTTTTAATAAAAGTCGACAATTTATTACCTATGGCAGTTTTTATAAATGCAATATTTTTTGTAAATATTATCCACGTCGTTGAATTTCCTGTTATGAGTATCGATAATACGGTTAATTGTTGCGTTTTTTGTAAAAAAAAATGCATTTAGGTATGTGGAAAATTTGTCTATAATAATACGCCACTGGCGAATAGAGTCGTCCACTCGGACAAAAACCATTCTATGATTATCAACCACGAAGTTAGCTACAGTTTACAGAAATACAACGGAGCGTCAGTAATCAGGTCGAGGATTGCAAACCCGAACCGAAAACAAACAAAAACCAAAACCGTCCGTTAGACGTTTGTTGCTAAACTAAAAACTAAACCGAAAATTTTAAACGCTTTTTGTCCTATGCTATAAAGCTTGAGGGCTTTTTATAAAGCGGGAACGTATTATCGCTCTGAGAACTAACCTAACCACATACCTTATCTCTTTCAGCAACTCATTAAACATCTTTAGTCCTTTATCATACAGTTTGTTCCAAGTTGCCTCAATTCTCGTTTTTGGGAGTCTAAAATATCTCCCCTCGTAGGATAGCAATGAAGTTCATTATTACACTGAATATTACCGAATGCGTATTCGGGTTAAAATTTACTTTCACAACGGATTATTTTGCAAGGAGAGTGATTAACAATATTACTTCGAAACCCGCTCTTCAACATGGCAACAAAAGACGATTGAAAATAATCCAACAAAGATATTTTTCACCTTTTCAGTATTTTTGCACCAGGTTAGGATAACGATAATCTCCCATTCTTTAGAAAGATAATCTCTTTCGTGATATTAACAATCCTTCAATCTGCCTGTGGTACAATCGTTCGCATCAATTTCCTTCGACAGAAATATTACTGCGCTTAGAAAGCGCTGACGAACGTCAGCTCGGGCCGCATTATTTTGGACGGAGTATGGCAACCGTGAGTCAGCGAAACTATTCACAGCGGTGCGCGGTGGCGGGTAGTACGCTCCCAGCTCCGCCCGGATAATTATTGTTGCGCCATTATCCGTACGTAAAAGCAAAACGATGATTTCGACGCGCGTGTGATTGAATATGACAGTAAATAATTGTACTAGTTTGCGTGTGACAAATATTTTACCAAAAATATAGAGAGACTAACGAATAAAGAGTCATTGACGCATTTCTGGCCATGCGGTTGCGAAAGGAGATCCCAGCAAAATGCTTGTACGAGATTTTTCTGTAATTTGAATGATTTAATGCCTAAAATATGTACGACTTTCGCTCAGAGTTTCAAATTTCACTAGTGTGGCTAGAAGACTTTTCAATGTCCCAAATGAACATCTTAAGTTCTCCAAAACGAAAGCCATTTTCAGGAGAGGTGTACAAGTCTGGATTTTGTAAAACGAATGAGACCATTGCAGAAGACTGCTGCGAGACTTTGCATAGATTTATATAAAGTACTATTAAGCGTGTTTTTCATACGTTTATTTATTTATTTATTTATTCACACTCTTTATCAAAATACAATTCCATGTTCACATATCGATATTTATGTTTGTGTAATATTTTTTCTTTTTAGTATTCTTTAATAATGTTCACGCTTCCATTTTTTATTATATTGTATCCCAATTCAACACATGCCTCTTGGCCTCATAGAGTTAGCGATACGTTATTATAATTTTTGTAATTTGTATATTTTTTTATGAATACATAAAACATTTAAAAAAACTACAGAGATAGAGAATATTGCAGAGAAGAAAATATAAAACGTCGACATTAACAAGGCTTATGACCTGCCATTGAAAATAGGCTTGAAAATGAATGCTTCGAAAACTAAAGTAATGAGTGATGCAAACCAATCATGTAACATCTTAGTAAATGGACAAATCATTGAAATGGTTGATAGTTATATATACCAAGGACATGAAATAAAGCTTAGGAAAGATAATCAAGAGGTAGAAATAGAAAGAAGGCGAGGTTTAGCATGGGCCGCCTTTGGTAAGCTCTCATATATCCTAAAATTTCCGACGTATTTACATTACTTAAAGAAGAAACTTTTTGATGCTTGTGTTCTCCCTGTACTGACATATGGCTGTGAAACTTTTGTGTTCACGATAAGATTTTTTACACAAATTATCAGTGACACAGAGAGCCATGGAAAGGAGAATGCTGGGTATTTCGTTGAGAGACAGAAAAACCAATACATGGATTAGAGCGAGAACAAAGATCACCGATGTGGTCCATAGGGCTGCCAACCAGAAATGGAGCTGGGCTGGTCATATAGCCAGAATCACAGACTCTAGATGGACCAAAAAAGTCCTGGAATGGCGAAAAAGTGTCGGCAGGCCTCAGACAAGGTGGTCTGATGACATAAGACGAGTTGCAGGAAGTGGTTGGATGCGGTTGGCTCAGGATAAGGAGATATAGAGACTATGTTCAACATTGGACAAGAGACGGCTGATGATAATGATGATGATGATGATGACCTGCCATTGGCTGGTTTATATAGCCACTTTACACACTGTGTAACATTTACCGTTTGGCCTATGTTTGAACATCCATATTTGTTCTGAAAATGTTTTCCCTCTATGTTGAATTAAATTTAAATACTGGAACTTGTTTATTTTCAAAAATATATTTAAGCTTACCGAAAATAAGTAAAGTAAAAGAGCTGAAACTTTGAAACGAATCATCTGATATCATAATAGGCAACGCCTGAAATCAATTATCCAATTTTTATACTTCTTCTTGAAACGGTATTTCATATTTGACTTCATATTTCTTTACCGGGAATGTTCTCCACCCCCGTTGTTATTTGTAAATTTTAATAGAAATTATAAGGAATTTAAGAAAAGAATCTGATTGAGATCCACAAAAAACAAATGCTGTTTTTAAACATTCAAAAACAAACTTTTTTATACACAAAAAACCAACACCTTCCCATATTTTTGTACATATATTTTCCCCGAATGCAGCCCAGAACGATCGATGAATAAAACATTTATGCTCCTTACATCTCTTTTACATATGAGATTGAAGATTTTAATATTTACGAACACGCATAACGCAAAGATCTATGTTTCCCTGAAAACCGCACGTAAATCGGTTAAGCCGTTTAGAAGGAGTTCAGTGACATCACACGTACAGAGAAATTACATATATAAAGATAAAAGTGTAAAAATGGAACAAAACCTTAATGCTTGATTTCTCAAAACAGGGGTTTGAAAGTTAAAGCTTTTTGCCAGAATACCCACGATATAATGGTGAAAAGAGGAATAAAATATATTAAATTACGAATAATATTCGTAAGCAAAAATGTGAATCAAATGATGAAGCATTTTTTTTGTACTTGTTTAAAGCAAAATAGAGTTACATATAATATATATAATTGAAAAAACATCTTATTTCAACTCTTCTGCGTGATGTTCGGGAGGAGCCCGAGTACCGAGGAGTTTGATATATAGTGCAGCGTACCGAGTATAAGGTTCCAAAGCAAATTTCCTTTGAAAGTGAGATGGTGTACCATTACACTACACACGGTTGGAGTTAGGGACTTGATCATATTACCTCGACAACAAAATGGCTTTCCTACTGCACTACAGACTTGCATAAAGAAGATTTGTCAAATTCAATTCAATAAAGGTTTCAGTTCTTTAAATTCACAAACATCAACATCCACCACATACCAAAATTTATTTTAAAGACTAAAGATTTTTGAATTCACTCATACAGCTAGCAAGTTGTCTTTTGCTTTGCGAATTGATTACATTTCTTTCTATAAAAATCAAATTCAGTAAGGGTACGATACAGTCAAAGGCTCGGATTGGTCAGGTGATCAAGATGCGATTGGGTGATTTTGTCGTCGAAATTCACCTCCGCTCCTCACGTGCGTCTAATATTTACATTTACAACTTTCAATGTCCCTTTCACTGTTGCCCTAAAACCCCCCTCATCGTCTACACGGTAGGGTCAGGGGAAGTGTAAATATAATAAATAAATAAATGCATCACTCAGCTCAAACCCCTTAAGGTTGATGTTAGTTCTCCTCTCTCGAGCACTAGAACGCCCCAAGGTGGCCCTTGCAAAAAAAAGCAGACTCACCCAAAGACTACTGGTTGCCAACAAACTTATGCCACCACTCATACTGTGAGCAAAGTACAAAAAAAATAAAAATATATAATTTTTCAATAATCAGCTTGTGCTGTGATTATTGAAGAATTTTACCTCAAACAAACATCAATAAATGGAAGAATTGAATGACTATAGATGTCCAAATATAGGCAGAATGGTGAATGGTTCACAATGCATATGAGAGGTAATTTTACATTTTTATTTTTTTTGTGCTTTGCTCATAGTATGAGTGGTGGCAAAAGTTAGTTGGCAACCAGTAGTCTTTGAGTGAGTCTGCTTTTTTGGTTGCGCAGCCGGTGACCGGCCCCAAGGGCCACCTTGGGGCGTTCTAGTGCTCCAGAGAGGAGCACTAACATCAACCTTAAGGTGTTTGAACTGATTGATGCATTTATTTTATTCTATTTTATTTTATTTTATTTATTTTATTTTATTTTATTTTATTTATTTTATTTTATTTTATTTTATTTTATTTTATTTATTTATTTTATTTTATTTTATTTTATTTTATTTTATTTTATTTTATTTTATTTTATTTTATTTTATTTTATTTTATTTTAAGTTATTTTATTTTATTTTATCTTATTTTATTAAGTAAACAAACAGTGCAAAAGTAAACAAACAACACATATTCACATTTTCTTTGTATGTATATTAGTGTAGGACACCCATGCGCACACCAAAAAATATTTACACTTAAGACAAAACCGACGTCTTGCAGGGTACCCGCTGGCACAGCGCGGGTTTAAACTGTGTAACTCGGTTATAAGCTTAGACTATACCCTGTCTGGGTAATCTATAAGTGCAAAATAACTACAATTAATGATATGAATCAATTAATAATATAAATTATGTTAAATATAACAAATGTAACATATAAGAAATGAAAAAGATGTATAAAATAATAAAATGAACTGAATATCTGCTTCTTTAAATATCTTCATGACTTTTGATTTAAATTTGTATACATTGGCATAAGCCCTGTAGATGTAGATGCCTTGACTTCTATATACCTTTATATATGTTGACATTGGCGACTTCTTAGGGGGCTGAATCTAGTCGTTATCTGGGAAAATTTGGACAAACTCAAAACATTGACGATAACTTTGTTAAATTTCAATCGTAATAGGGGCCCTGGTGCCAGTCGGAGAAGAATGAAATATTGCGGTGTAGAACCACCTTTAAAACCAATATTTCACTCGAGGCCTTAAGCACGGTAGGTGAATAAAGTCAACCACTACGGCACTGGCCTGACTATTTTACGTCATAGTAGCAATGGAGTAAAAAAACAATCGTCCAGGGTTCTGGTTTTGAATCACAAACAGAATCGTATTCTTTACCCATTTGGCAGCTGACTGGAGCCCCATTGTCTGAAAAGCGTGGAGTGAATCACGTGGTCATAATGACGTCATCTCTCCCGACCGAGAGAGAGGAATTACTTGGCTAATGGGAGCGTTTCACCCGCTTTTGGGAGGAATATAAATCTTAGGTAATGAGGAATGCTGGGATAAGTCGTTATTTAGAAATTTTGCGCTCTTTGTGAATCTAGAACGCACTCACACAAACTCTTTTATTTTATACTAGCTACGGTAATAACATTTGTTTGGTATTGTTATCTTCTTTATATATATAATTCTTCTGTCGGTGTGATGTCACTGAACTTCTCCGAAACGACTTAACCGATTTACGTGCGGTTATCAGCGAAATGTAGATCTTTGGGCTGTGCGTGTTCGTAGATTGAAAATTTTAATCGAATATGTGAAAAAAAAGCTAGAAGCGAAAATCTTTATTTTCATCGACCTACCAGGGTTGCAGTCGACGAGAATGTATCTACAAAAATGGAAGGATGTTGTTTTTGTGTGTTTAAAAAAAGTTTGTTTTTGAATATTTACAGACAACATTCGCTTCTTATGGATCCCAATCAGATTCTTTCCTTACATTCCTTATAATTTCTTCCATTTATTTCTTTTTACTGGATTTTTGGTAATACTATAATAATATTAACTGGCATTAAATACATTATTGAAAATTGCATTCACGAATAAAGTGCTCTCCTGTTGGTGAGAACAGCCGAGTTTGTCCTTTGCAAAAAGAATTCTATATTTAAAAATTAAATATTTTATGTTTTGAAATTCAACCATAAACAAGTACCTAGGTACCTTTTAACAAATGAAAAGTATTTTCCCAAGGTAATAGCAGGCAAGCCAACGTTTGGGCAGCACAACGTCTGTCGGGTCCGCTAGTGTGTTTGTATATTGTAATGTCATTGTGTGAGTAATAAACGACAAGTTAAAAACTGGTTGAAGATAGAGGCTCTCGATAAATAAAAGGAGTGTCAAAGAAGAACTGACGACATTGTCCAGATGTGGCGTGGCTAGTGGCGCCTGGACGCCAGGGGCGAACCGTGTATAGAAGCGATTATGCGCAGCTTACCATTATATTTGACTACCCATAATAATGTTTTACGTTTACTATATTTACCGAAGAACAAACAAATAATTATTATATCTCATAAATCATTGCCACCAACTGTATTTCATAGTCCCTGGACTGGTACATGAAGCGTAAGGCTGATCATCTTACCTTCATGCCAATGCAGTTCCCTATGCATCATTAGGTACGGAAAGGGAATGATGATAATATTTCAGACATCTACATTACATTTTAAATCATGTATTTTAATTGACAATTTCTGTGAAGGGCCACTTTTGTTTGAGATTTGAAAAGGCAAATACTTATGTTTTTCTTGATTTAAACGAAAACTATGGTTTTTTAGGACAGCGGAGCCCGTATCTTAACGGCCGCAGTGAACGGTAATGCGGTGGACAGCCGTCGTAACGGTGACTAGAGAGTGGTTTTATTGTTTAACGGTGTTATCAACACCGTTTTCCTAGAAAACCACTCTCTAGTCACCGTTACGACGGCTGTCCACCGCATCACCGTTCACTGCGGCCGTTTAGATACGGGCACCGCTGTCCTAGGAAACCCTAGCTTAAGTAAATTTGTTTCAAGACATTTATTAACTATCGTCATACTTTTTATAGCGTCATTAAAGGTTGACTCACATGTTTTATAATAGTATTGACCGCGTCGCAGTCAGCAAGAGGTCAATTTAGTGTAATTTTGTTAATAATAAAATATTTCTCGGAGCACAAAACGCTTCTGTGTACATTTTAAAGTGGTTGTGGGAATCTAGTGAGAGTCGGGCAGGAAACTTTCTTTTATTTTATTTTTTATTTTCTTATCATGGTCATGTCATACCATATACGTGTGCTATAAACGATTTAATAATTAAAAAAGGAATAGCCCACGCTCAGACGCTGCAGTCTTTGTGGGCATTTTTTACAATTCATGTTATAGCTTAATTTTAAGATGTATTTTTCTAAAGTGTATTTTTGTAATTACATTTCTATGTAAATAATATTTGTATGGAAAAATAAATAAATCTTTCCTTTATGTACAGGGGTTTTCTGTAGTTAATATATTCATAATTTACTCTTACAAACTATAAACAGTAATAAAAATAATGTTACCTCACTGGAGTTACCCGTGCCGAGGACACTTAACAATATCCATTTTTGAAATGTTTTTATATTTGAGAATGAACAAAGAAGACTAACGTAAAAAACAGAGATAATTAACAAAATATTCAGACTGTTTTAAAAACTAGGTATATATGTATATCTATATTATTTATATTACAAAACGCACAATGAAAATAACAAAAACCTAACATAAGCTCTACACTTGTGGAGCAGTCGATTCAATATTGGTTTGGGCGAAAGAGACAATCCATTTTACTTCTACTTAGCTCCACTATCCATTTTTTATAGCCTTTTTAAACATTTTCTCGTTACTATTTGTTTCAATAGATAGTGAAAGTAGGTTATAGATTTTAATTGAATAATACTTAAAATCCTTTTGTCCGAAAGAAGTATTAGCTAGTATTTGTTCAAGTTTTCTTTGTGTTGAGGAACTAGTGATTATATTATTTGTATGTGATGTATTGTAGGGGTTATGTCTTTCATTTGAGTAAGAATAGTTTTTGAATCTGTAAGTGAGTATTGTTTTAGCGTATAATTGTTTTCGTGTCATGAGTTGTGCTTTGTAGAATATTTCTTCAGTAGATGTCTGTATGGGGACTCAGTTGTTCATATTGTTTGTATTACTACATTCGTTTTCCTTCCGGGTAAAATAGCCGCTGTTGAACTAAAACTGAATTAACTAATGTTAGTAAATATTAGTTTATAACCATTTGCCAACTTTTTTAGTCTACCGGTTTCGAGACGTACCCGTCTCTTCGTCAGGACACTTACTACACCAACACGCAAATACACCTCCACCTTCACTATCACCGTAGTATATATAGTATTTCCAAAAATACATAAATAAAACGCAGATTTAAAAGAGATGCGAACGCCACTGTGTCGAGTCATGCACTGAGCTTAATTAAAAAAATAAATCTTGTATCGAAGAATTGGTAGGGAGTTGAGAAGGAGGGGGGGTAGAGGTGAGGTTACCCGATTGGTTAATTTTTTAATAAAAAACCAGGCTGTACTGAAAATTTATTTGAATATTTATTAGGGGAATATCATTTTTTAAGGCTTTTTTAATGTAAAAAATCGTCCTTACTTATTATTTGCATCCAAAATTTGGACTCCTTTATCCTTATCAAAATCGTGATTTTAAGTTATAAGATAATTAGAAAACTTTAAAAAGGTATTATTATTTAAACATTTCATGCGTTCTTTAATGCGAATATTGAAGCTCCCGATTTACTAACGTTAGTTAAAATGTTTGACAACAAAGTTAATTCTTTAAACATAAATAATAATAACTGTATTTTTTACTGTCATACAGGGAAAACTAGAATAAGGTAAATGAACTGAGCGTGTGTATTTGATTGATCACACAATTGACAACACTGCAGTGAGGGATAAATGAAAGCTTTTAAAGCTTCTATGTTTTGAAATCCATTGCAGTAGAGAAGAAAAACCCTTTAATATGGAAGTCTACGTATTTATTTGAACACTTTATGTAGATATTGGTAATATTATTAACCTAATTTTATTGCATGTTCAGACATGGTGGTGTTTGCATCCCTTTTAACTCGGCATGTAATTTATGTATTTTTTCGAAAATACTTTGTAAAGGTGAAAGTGTATTTTAGTATTTGCATGTTGGTGTAATTTTCAGATTTTTCCATTTTAATTTTCAATTTTATTTATTCATATATATGTACATTACAAAATAGAATAACTTAATTCATACATACAGAAATAATTAACATAATAAGTTAAAATAAGATATGTATAAAAATAAGGCATAAAAATTCATATTATCCAAAGAATAATATGTTAAAAAAGTGAGAGAATCTTGTAACGAAAAATTCCCTCAGAGACGTGAAAAATGTCAATGTCCAAAGCAATATTGTTCAACACAGAGATAGCCCTTCCAATAAGCATAACCATTGCCAGGTTGGTTCTGTATATTGGAATGTGAAACAGTCTATGCTGACGCTGTTTATGGTAATTATCCGGAACATAAAAGCTAATGCTCCGCATAATGTCAGGGTTGTGAATAATACCGCGCAACAATCGAAAGAAATGCGTAGTTAAATACACATTCCTTCTGGTCTTCAAACTGCTGTAACCGAGCATACCCTGGAGAAACTCAGTGGGATAAAGCCACGGATAATATCCGCACTCCCTCATGTAGAGAAACCGAAGAAATTTCTTCTGAACCCTCTCCACCATAAGAGAGTACTTCAACTCACACGGTCCCCAAATCATCGAGCCACTCTCGAGTCTACTTCGCACCGACGAGTTATAAAGAATTATCAGTACTCGTGTACTACCAAAAACTCTGGCAGTACGCAAGACGAATCCTAACATCTTCAACAAACTGCTACAAACTGTTTCGATCTGATTATGAAATGTCAGGGAACTCACAAAAGTGATGCCTAGATCTTAAACCTTCGAAATCCGCATAACATTCTGGTCATTCATTCTTTAGCGGAAGAAAAGCGTTTTTAGGGCCCTGGTGAAAGACATAACTAAGAATTTTGAAATATTAAACAATAATTTATTTCGTCTTTCCCATTCAGATATGTTTATTATATCCTAGTAATGAGTGTCCTGGCGAAGAGACGGGTACGTCTCGAAACTGGTAGACATAAACAGTCGGTAAGTGGTTAAATACAAATATTTACTAACATTAATTGAAATGTTTGACCACAAAGTTAATGCTTTGAACATAAATCTTACACTTATTTGTTTATAAATTTGTATAAACCACTTAATTTTGTTTAATTACACTTCGACTGGTTTCAAGGTTACTACCTCATCGTCAGGAATTAAGCTTAAATTCCTGACGATGAGGTAGTAACCTCGAAACCGGTCAAAGTGTAATTTAAAAAAAATAAAAAAATAAGTGGTTTATTTATACAAGTTTATAAACAAATAAGTGTAAAATGTCATACCACAAAGTGAAAAATGTTTTTGATAACAATAATATAAATCTTACAATTCATTAAAAAAAATAATTGATAGTGAATATGCAAAATTGAAGGAAGAAACAAGTCTCTATGAACTGTTTTAGGAAAGGGGGGGGGGCGCTTTCATTGCTTAATGCTACACAATTTTACCCCCTATTATTAGCATTCGATTATTATTTTAGAGATCAATGAAATCTGTTAAATTTAGATTTGAATACATTTGCACTTTGTGCATTCAATTGTTTCAAATTAATAATTGTGCGTTATTTCGAAAGCAATTATTGCTATTCTATCGAAAGTGTATTATAAAACGAATTACAGCTTATGGCGAAATGAATTCAATTATTTGTTGCAACAGAGAGGGAAAACATTTTTGAGGAGGGAGTATGGAAGTCTAGGCAATTTACACGGCTTGTAATTGGCTGGTTTAAGTGGCCACTTTACACGTGTGTAACATTCACTATTCTGTCTATGTTTTAACATCCTTTTCCTCAACTTTTCCATCTATTCAATGATAAAATTATTAATTGAATAAAAATCGTACTATCAGCGACACGATATTCCAATACCCTTACTGTATAAATCTATAAATATTTTATCCGTTAGAGATTTATTATGGTCCAAGCTGGTTTCTCAGCATGAGTCTCTATCTGAATATAGAAATAAATCGGAGCATGTATATAATACTCGGTTCACTAGTGTAGATGGACAAGCTCTCTCTCAATTCAATAATAAATACGGGAAAAGAACACTATAGTACAATTTACCAAAAATGTATAATATGCTCCCATTAAATAAAAAGAAACAAAAAAACTTGTCTGGCTCGAGAGAAAGACGTCTGTTAAAAATCTGGCTTTTAGAATGTGGTTTTTTTTATGGAAATTTTTTTGTGTTTTTCTTTTTTATTTGGACCATTTTATTTTTTATTTTTTTATTTTCATTGTATATGGAAATATATTTTTTTCTTTTTTTCCATAGTAATAAGAGTTTTTATATGTTAATAGAACTTAAAATATGAGATAATGTATATATATTAGAACTTGACTATAAGCACCTGCTGACGAACTGCATTTTATGCAGTTCTGTAGGACTTGATATGTTATATGTTAATTTTTGTATGCTTTCAATAAATAAAAAAAATAGACTTTTGTAACTGGTAAAGCAACATCATCAGACAATGAAAAAAAACATAGTTTTATGATAAAAAGAATAATATTATACCGGGTATGAATAGCATGGTATTTTAGAGTGCTTTAAATGTACGCTCTTACAAATACTCAAATCTCTTAAATCTTTTAGATCCGGGTAACTCATCCGTTTACATTCTCCATTATTTGACAACTCCTGCATTTTATTTCACTGCGACGAAGGAAAGGATTTGCTGAAAATCTACCACTCAAATATAATGTCGCATTTCCGGACAGTGGTGGCCAACCGTTTCGTTTTTCTTTTTACCTCGACAGTGAAATTACCAAATTTCCCCATGTTCCGGCAAAGAAATGAACACAGTTCTATTTATTTTTATTTATATCCCTACAGAGATGAGGTAGAATTTTTTCAAATTCAAGATTCAGGATTATGGATATTATTATGGATATATAGTTCTATTTGCAAAATTTAGAAGTTTTTAAAATATTGTGTTATCATTTCGGCGAATTGCCAATAATAATTCACTTCCCTCTTTTCCTCAATCCACTAAAGTACATTTTATTATTGACTTCTGGGTTACCTTTTTTCGGTACAACTATTACTGAGAGCTTCTTAGGGCAAGTTTTCTCGTTCGGCAACTAGCAATTTTCAAACTTTTTTATGATTTTCTCATACAGAAGCTAAAATTGATACGACAACAACAATAACAAACCATCACGCCGTTTCCCCGTAAGGGTAGGCAGAGAGGGTAGAACGCCACATTGCATTTGCATACAGGTCTCGCTTCCTCTACATTCATAAATCTTTTCATGGACGCACGCCGATTATTCCGACTTTTGACATGTCTATCTTAAAGTATTTGTTTGATTTGGTCATGCCATATCTTTCTCGGTCTTCCTCTATTTCTGCATCTATCAACATTAGTATTGTAAATATTCTTAGCCGTTCTTTCGCTGTCCATTCGCTCTACATGCCCAAACCAGCGCAGAGCTCCTTTATTGATGTTGTCGATAATATTTGTCTCAACCTTACATAATGTACGGATCTCTACATTTGTGCATCTATCGTACATAGTTTTACCACTTGAAAATCAAAGGTTTACCGATTCAAATTCGAATGAATTTAAAAAATATTATTTTCGAAGATAGCTCTCCCACCTCTTGTTTTACACCCCTGTTCTAGCCGAGACCCGTAGTAGCGTGACGGTGGAAGTTGGGGAATGTAATATTACCGGAATCTGAGTGCAATGGGCCGCTTTTAATTTATTATGGAACTTGGAAAATATGTTCCCGGTCGGCAACATACTGCGGTGTAAAGGTTGCCCGCCGCTCGCGCGGCGCTGTTACCATCGGAGATCGGAGAAAAGAATTCATATCTGCTTAACCACAGCAATTGAATTGAAATTTATTTCTAACGGATTACTAAATTCATTTGATAAAACATTTATTTCTTGTTGAATTTGTACTAATTAAAAATGATGATATTTTAAACATATTTTGTAAGGGTTGTCTGAGTTATTTGTTTTGTTTGGTCTGGTATTTATGGGCAGCTCACATCAATAATTTAATTAGCAAAATAGCAACTTTATCGAGTCTTTTTTCGAAAATCAAAAATTTTGTTCCAAAAACGGAAAAAATCTTATGTATGAATTACAATATTTGAATTTGTCCAAATGTTCGTAGACAAAAGACTGGATTTCACCCCCTCGGGAGTCATTAGAATCAACAAATTTCAACAGGGATTGAAAGTACTTTAAATAAGGGAATATGGAGGTCATTTACAAGGCTTATGACCTGTCATTGGCTGGTTTAAGTGGCCACTTTACACACTGTGTAACATTCACCATTTTGCCTATGTTTAAACATCCATATTTCTTCTTTAACTTCACGAAAATCAACAAATGGAAGAATTGAAGAAATATGGATGTTTAAACATAGGCAAAATGGTAAATGTTACACAGTGCGTAAAGTGGTCACTTACACCAGCCAATGACAGGTCATAAGCCCTGTAAATGCCCAGACCTCCATATTCCCTTATTTAAGGTATTCTCCATCCCTAGTGTAATTTGTTAATCTTATGTATGAAGCCTATGTCAAATATAAAATATGTTATATGCAACAACTATGGGAAACAGGAAACTAAAATGACATCAAAAGACTACATCGACAGCAAAATAAAATTTTAAAGTAAATAATTAACTTTTTCAATTAGAATCTTAAATATTTATTCACAAGTTGGCAACTGATATTATTGTAGACAAAGAACTAAAACTGGAAAATAAATGTAATAAACATGGACATAATACAAGAATATTATAACAATATTACATACAACATTCCAAAACAAGACAAGGACAATCGAGACTAATGAATCAGGGACTGAAATTATACAATAAACTACCAGACAAAACTAAACAAAAGACTCGAACAAAGGTGCGGAGGTTTTTACGGTTACTGTTATCAATGTGTTTCTTCTTTGGGTGATACCGTGTGTGTTGGATCTGTTCCGACGTTTCGGCTACCATTGCAGGAGCCATCTTCAGGGTAAACTAAGTGTTTCGTAGAAAAAAGTGTGTGTTTTAGTAATTTGTACCGTGTCGCAGTCGGAAGTAGGCACATTTCTGTTCATTTTTGTATTATGTAATGCTAGGAACCATGTTGAGTTTAATTCGAGCCCGTCGTCTTTGTTTATGTTATTTGGATGTCTGTGTGTTTCAATTGGTCATTTTATTATTCATGCACTGTAATTACTGGGTTTATGCAAAATTTTCGGTTCAAAGGCGAAAAAATATACAGTGTCTATAAAGTGTTCCGCTATTGCGGATTTGTCAGGGTGCCCAAATTTCACGCTTTTTTGTGTTTGTCAGTCCTTTTCTTTACTGTGCGCCCTGTTTATCTTATGTACATTTTATCACATCCTCGGCAACTTAGTTTATAAACAGCTTTCGTTTCCAGGGAATTCTTATCTTTTGGACTCAATAAATGGTTCTTTGTTTTTCCTACAGTCCCAAACGTTGGTTTATAAATAAATTTCAAATAATAAAAAAAAAATGTATTTAGTGAAATTAAAAAGTTGAAACCATATTTGATGATGTTGAGATTCATCTGACTAAATTATTTCACCTACATGCTAGGCAACGCTTCACAAAGATCAACAGATGAAAGAATTAAGAACATGGCAGAGTGGTGAATGTTACACAGTGTGTAAAGTGGCAACTTAAACCAGTCAGTGATAGGTGATAAGCCCGGTAAATGTCTATACTTCTTCAAACCCTTCTCTAAAATGCTCTTGATCTCTGTTGTAAAATAAAAATTTAAGATTTTTATTTTTAATTATGGGAAAAACATATTGCCTGTTTAACTTTTAAAAACGGACCGTTGATTTCTATCAACATTTGTTAAATATTGAATCAAATTGAATTAAAATGGCTAACCTCGTCAACAACATTTAAAAACTAATTAAATCGGTCATGAAACTAAAATTAATTTAATTCGTACATTTTTCTAAGACACGCACAGTAAACATCGCAATCCTTGAAGAACACTATCGTAAGTCTCAATTTGACTATTTTAAATTCTGTTACATCAATTTTTTTCCGCTTTCTTAGAACACTTTTAGAACTTAGAATAGTATTTTAATTAACAAGATATAACTTCTAATTTCAGTATTCTTTGAAATCAATTGAGTCAATTATTTATTAATATATTACAAAATAAAGGCTTTAGAATCATTTTGAAAAAAAAAACAGATACACGAGGGTAAAGTCGATGGTAAATGAAATGAAATTATTAACATATAAACAAAAAATATTTTACAATACAATGATATTTGTTCATAAAATTATAAACTCTAATAAAAAAACAGAATTTTGGAAAAAAATTGATCGGAACCAGCATGAACACGATCACAATACTAGAGAAAAGAACAAAATTATACTTCCATTTAGGAAAAAGGCAAAGTCACAAAATTCAATTTTATTTAAAGCAATTAAAAAGTATTACGAAATGGAAAAAAATATTTATGAAGAAAAAAACCTATCAAAATTTAAAATAATGGTCAAGACATATGTGATAAACAATTTATAAATTAAATATATTTGCAATGTTATTATTAGAACACACATAACAATATGTATGATATGTGTGCCCTACTTTAAGATTTAAAAAATAAAATAAAATATTTTTAATCTTGAAATTATTGTGTGCTCTACAAAATTGTTTATTTAAATTCATGTATTTATATTTCATTCATAAACTATTTAACGCGTCTTAGCCTTATGTTTATTTTATTTTTTTCTTCAAACATGAAAGGAATGAAAGAATGGCTCAATATAAGATTATTGTGAACGGAGATATTCTGAATCAGGTAAAATATTTTTTGTAACTGCAAAATATGTTTACTAAGAATGGAAAGACTGAGAAAGATGTTGAAAGGAGGGTAATGCTGGGAACATGGTAAACGGCGTACTTAAGTCTACCTTGACAAACAAATGTTTGTCGCAGGAGGCAACATTAGCAGTTCACAGTGGAGTTCTGGTTTAGATCCTTGAGCAAAGTATGGCATTGGAAAAACAATGATGAAAGTAGGCTGAATGCTCTCAGGTGAATGTGTGGTCAAAGTATGTAGGATAGATGGACAAATGTTGAGATCCGTGCATTATGTAAAGCTGAGACTGGCATTATTTGACAGGCGTCGTGGCGCAGTTGGTTAGACGGGCGACTGTGAAACTGGCGTCGCGGGTTCTTTTCCCGCCAGTTGCAAGAAAAAAATCCATGAAAGATTTTCTTCTCAATTGGTCTGGGTGTTGTTGTGAATTTTTCTCTACCTCCTTCCATATCCCTTCTTTACCACCTGCTGACAAGCCTCTAAAATAGAGGCTTAGAAGGTTATTCCTTTAAAAAAAAAAAAAAATTAATTTCATAAAATGAAGAAGAAGTACTGTGTTGTTTTGACGTGTGGAGTAAATGGACAGCAAAAGAACGGCTAAAAGGGTATACGATGCGAATGTTGATGGTTGCTGGAAACGAGGAAGACCGAGAAAGATGTGGTACTACCAAATCAATCATATACTTCAAGATGGACATGTGATGATATATCCGAATGTTTAAACAAGTGAGATAAGAACTGAAAAGATTTTTTTATTGATTAACAATGTATAGTTACATAATTGATACATGTTTTTTTTTACTGAATAATCGACCTTTATAATATTTTAATTTTATAGCTGTTACTCTCCAAAAAGCGGCTAGCTCTTGAGTTTGGAGACTGATTTAAACCGTTATATTTATTTAGTAATTTGAAGTTATATAATTTCGAATATACATGAGAAAAAAAATATTCGAAATAAAAAGAAAAACAGAAAATAATAATTCGGTAATACTAATTAAAATAAAAATTTGTTTTTACTTGGGTTCAAAAAAAATCTGTAAATTTTTGAGATTTCTAATTATGCTTCACCAACTCAACGGAGAATGCTCAGTTTGCGGAATTTATTTTATTTGGAAAATCAACAGTTCTACATACATATTTATAGTAAACAAACAAATATAGTGTATAAACTCAGAACTAATAACAGATTTCCACAAAGTATACAAAGTTAGCAAATAAAATATATTACATATTAAATAAATACATATAAGTTTATACAAATAAAAATGTTATTTTCATGTACTCGTAAATATTTGTCAATAATCAAAGAATTTTTTATATTTTTTTATGAACAGTAAGTTATTGTGAATTGGGCGGGATTAGGACAAGAATGCTTGAAGAGGGGATAAGGAGGGGAAGGAAGATGTACATATTTATTATTATAATCTGTACTAAGTTACATAATACATTTTTAGTGTAAATTTTAAATCTGACAGAGTGATGTTTGTGTAATATATATCTGTAAATTTTGTATTGTACACTGAAAAAGTCCTACGAAAAAAAGCATTTTTAACATACGATGTTTTACTTATTGGTACATGAAACAGGTGGTACCGTCTACAAATCCTGGCTGGCACATGTATTGTTATTAAACTTAGTAGTTCTGTACAGTTAACTATTCCTGTCATAATTTTGTGAAGCAGTAGTTGGTCCGCACACACTCTGCGGTATTGTAGAGAAGTGATTCCATGGTAGGCGGAGGCAGTGAGAGTTGATACATAAGAAATACAGGTTTTGTATTTAAATAATAATTGAAATCCGTTTTTACAAGATTTAGAGACGGATTTGAATTACGCTATTATGTAGGTAGGTAGGTTACGTATAGTTTACTTTGGCATCAATAACTTATTTTCTGTTTTTGGTGGAGATTTCAAAGTTTGCTTCTAATATTCTCGTATATTGATTGCACGCTCTTTCCTGCCCTAGATTCGTACTAAAATCACTTGGCAAAAAGAAATTTACGTAGAAAGTAAATTCGTTAAAATGGTGTGGCTGACAGAGAGTCTCCCAGGACTCTATAACAGCTGCGGGTGGAGGAGGAATTTTCCCTTTGAGTTACAAGAAACAGCGTGATAGTTTGTTTGTTATGTGCGTTTTGCTATTTCTCTCCTGAAAAATTGACCGATTTAGACGTACCACAGTGTACTTCTAAGGGCGAGATGTAATCGTAATGCAACACTTACATTCCAGCTCGTAATATCGTAAATTTATAAGAATTACGGAGTTCACAAAAAGAGTACACAGGGTTACTTTACTGCTTTCAGTTTGCGTTTCGAGGCACAATTTTTACAAAATCCTGTGAAATAGTACTTTAAATGGTTTTATGGTGAATATCTCGAGTACATATAAATTACTCGGTAAAGCTTACAATGTAGTGTTAAATGGAGCAAATTCACTTGTAATCGGTGACACAAAACTCAAAGACTACTACTACTACTACTACCATCACGCCATTTCACTGTAGGGGTAGGCAGAGAAAATGGACCGCCACACACATCTATTCTGATATATATTCCTAGCTTCTTCCACATTCATACATCTTGTCATACATTCCTTTCGGTTCTGTCTTGATTTTGGTTTATGTGATCATGCCACGTCTTCCTTGATCGTCCTCGTCTCACGTTACCGTTCATTTTCGCCATACACACTTGTTTCACCATTTTTCCGTCGTCCATTCGTTCTACGTGACCAAACCATCTCAGAGACCCTTTTTTAATCTTATGAATTATACTTGACTCAGATTTACACTCTCGCCTGATTTCATCATTCGTAACTCTGTCATACATTAATTTCCCTCACATTCTTCTAAAAACTCGCATTTCAACCGCGTTTACTCGGCTTTCATCCTTCCTCTGCCAGTTCTATGTTTCGCTTCCATACATAAGTGTTGGGTCTAAAACTCCGCTGTGCACTGCCAGTTTAGCTTCGATTGACATATTTTTATTAGCAATTACTATGCCTAGTGCTCAGTTCATTTTGTTGCCCGCATTCATTCTCCTTTCAACTCAAAGACGACATTAAAAATTAAGAATTCAGTCCGTCTCCTGGCTAGCGCATTTTCCTACCATGCAAGAGGTCACTAGTTCAATCCTACACATTGTTGAAATTATTTTTTTTAATAAAAAATATTTTGTTAGTTCCACTTTCGATGTAATATTTAGTAATCACTTTTAAAATAAAATATTATAATATTTGTTACTTAGGTATTCTATGATAAAAAAGCTTGTGTAGACCCTTAAATCGGCCGGTAAAAAAAAAGATAATAAATAATAAAAATAAAAAAAAGAGATGGCTTTACAGGGCACTGCAGATTGAACAAACATCTTACTAGAATGAACCTTTCCGAAACATCTAGAAGTAAGTTCTGCAGTGCAGATGAGGAAACACCTTTACACATTATATGTGAATGTGATGCTTTATATCATAAAAGTAGCCTCATCCTCAAGGGGCCACTGGTTAAACCTGAGGATGTTAAAGAGCTCGCTCTCTTCCTAATAGTCCGATGCTTTACGAATCTGGGCTTGGACGGGGAGATTTAGCAAAATGTAAACTCTCGCCTTCCACACAGTAGCCAGGCTCTTAAAGGACCTGGGCTTGGAGGGCGAGAACTATTCTTGGGGACCTGTCACAATAGATATTCACAGTTCGCAGTGACGTCAGGAGCTTGCATAGCACTCACCCCATTATCTAAGAATAAGAACAATAGTTGGCGAATACGTCAGCTACTTTAATACGAGAAGGACTTGATTAGATTAGCCTTCTCAGGACTTTTCACCTAAGGCTAGCTATTGATTAAAAAGACTTGTCCAGGGATCTGGTTCCTATTCCGCACACAGAACTGTATTCTTCATAGTCAAATTGTTAATAATTAGCCTCTAAATTTAATAAAAATGTTTTTTAGCTTATATCATTTTTTTTTAATACAAAAAAGCCAATCTTTCTATAATTACGGTGACACCCAGTAGTTGTAACAAGCTACTTTAAAATGGATTAAAAACGAAATTAAGTCACGCTCAACTCAACGAAAGTTAATCGTTGTACATAAAGTTCCACGTGCCAAGTACCACGTGTGTACTATGTTGTATGGAAATAGATTACTTAAGTTTTTATTACGTCGTATATTTCATTAATTCGCTACAAATTGACAATCCTTAAATACTCTATTTTAAATAATTTAACAAGAATAATTGCAGGCATAATTATATAAGATATGCGCGGTCCGTCCATAGGTTGGATGGAACCAATACTTATAATCCATAAGTTGTAAACTCGAGACAAGATCTGGACTTTTTTGGTGCAAGTCTTTATAGGTTTAAAAAATCACTAAGATAGACCGGATTTTGTCTTGAGGTAGTATTTTTTTTTGTCCTAGCTTTAATTTTATTTATTTATTTATTATAAGAAACTGTATTTACCATCGTTACAATTGACTGCATAAGTCCGCCAATTAAATAAATAAATAAGTAAACTTATCTTTTAAGTAACAATAACAAAAAATATTTTAAAAATTATTTGTGTATTTATCGATTTTCAAATTAAGTTACATTTGACACATATAAGTGAACTTACTATGGCTTTTTAGGCTGTGCCCGTGTTAAGTCATAATAATCAACATGGAAATAATAGTATATTAGAAGAAAGAATAATATATTCTTTAACAACATTAAGAAAATACGACAAACCCCGCGCGTAATATTTTATTAATTTTTTTATATAAAAATACATCTTACAAAAAAAATTCAAACGTATCCCTACGTTTGGTTTGGACGAGTTGTTTTTATGCATGATGGCTACTCTTAGAAAAAAATTCCGAAAATGTAAGTCGAGTGGAGATATGGAAAGATATTAATTTATACTTTTACATTGTTTGTATTCTTTTTTTATACAGAATAATGTTCCCTCACTGGGGTGTCCCGTGCCGATGGAAACATTTTACAAAATGTGAAACGTGCCTAAGATTAGCTATTTAACAAATTTTATAAAATAATAACAATAAAAAAAACGTAATTAAACCAATTAACCTAATTATAATTAACATAATAAACAAAAATATTCACGAAGAACATAACCAATTTATATGGACTAATTAATAAAATTCATAAACTTGGCATACATTTTACGTATTTGGCTTGATCCACTCATCGATCCGTGCGCAACCCACCTCCACTATCCATTTTTTAATAGCAATTTTATATTGTGATTACTTACGAATTGTCCTTATAGATAATGGAAGTAGATTATACACTATAAGATCTGCCTTAAAGTATAGTGGTTAAAGCATTTAGTTATCGTGCTTGGCGTCTTGGGTCTTGGCATTGGGCTCACTAGAATGGGATAGTAACAAAACTTGAATCTCAATTGTATATATACAAATATATATGTTTATTTAAATTCATTAAAATAACATTATGTCAACTCGTGTATTTAGTCAGAAATACTTAGAAAGATCCTTCAGAAAAACATAATTGCATTCAATTTAATTTTGTCTACTCTATCTTTACTGTTTTTTTATAGAAATTAATACACTTTTTAAAAATTACTTTAATTATTTACTCCTACAAATACATATATATTACAAAAAGAATTAATAACGTATCCTTAACTCTATAAGGCAAAGAGCCCTGTGTTGAGTTGGGTTACAAAATAATGGAAAGTGGAAGCACTTACACGATTAAACAATAGCAAAAATAAAAATGAAAAATGATGACATAAACATATATTTCAATTAACATCTGGACCCTCAATAGTACATATAAATTTATGCAATATCTCGCAGCAATGGTCTCTTTTCCTATCGCTTTCGTCTCTTACCCTATTGCCAGCCAGCACTCTCGCTTCTTTCCATGTCAATCCAGCGCCCCTTAATTCCACCGAATAAAGTCTTAAGAGGCCGCCATCCAGCAGTGGAGAGAATAAGGCCGCAGAAGAAGAAGAAGAATTTAAAAATACTAATACTAGTATTTCCTTCAAAGTTAAATACTTACGCAGCGTTATGCGAAAGATTTTTTTACGAGCCTAAAATCCAATATGAGTTACCATCTGAGTTTGGCAATTTATTCCACATCTGTTGTAAGAGCTGGACGAAACGGGTTCGAATATATCTCATTTTTACGACTTTCTGCCCCCAATTTTATGAATATAAAACGCACCTAGCTAAGGGGTGGAAGGGGAAGGTGCCACGTGCCGGGAAGATTCAGGTTAGTAGGCGTGTTAAGAAGATTTTACTAACGCGGACATTTTTTGATAATAGTTTCAGGGCTGCGTTGGATTAATTCGGAGATTTTAAAAGTTCGCGGATCATAAATTTTGCACACCTGGCAATTTTTAAACGAATTTTAAATTGAAGACAAAGCCATCTTAAATGTTAAAAATTTAGCGAATTTTATATTTATCATTTTGCATAATTATATTTTGTACATTTTCTTATTAATCTACCTATGTGCATGATCGAAACTATACTTCTCCCATCTTTTTTACTTGTTCTAGCTTTCTTTATTTGATATGCACATATCGATTTAGAAACTCGACAATGTTGAGTTTGTCCAAATTGTAGACAAGGACTGGATTCAACCCCCCCGGGAAATGTTTTTATTAACATATTATAACAGAGATTAAGAACTTTTTAGAGGTGGGAATATTGCAGTCTGGGCATGGCACCCGCAGGACTTATGACCTGTCATTGACTGGTTTAAGTGGCCAATTTACACACTGCGTAACATTCACCATTCTGCTAATATTTCAACATCCATATTCGTTCGATTCTTCCATCTGTTGACGTTTGTGACGTTAAAGAGCTGAAACCTCAATTGTTGCGGATAAGATTCATATTTGTGATTGAATTTTTTCACCTACATACTAGGCAACGCCTGAAAATATTTTTCAATTTTTATACTTCTTTGACCAGATTAATTTATCGACACTGTTTTGAGTTAGTACAAATTTTACCTATTTTTTTATTTAAATATAATGAATATTCCAAAGTTCATGCATTTGAAAAAAAACATGGAGAAATACTGTATTATAATTCCTTTTCCATTACTTATGTAAATAAACATATAATTTAGCTCTGTTATAGAAAAATAAATTAAAAATCATAAATACGCCGCTCATATTACGCACGTGCGTCCCCCATCTTTGTCATCAACCGACTGAATCTATTTTACACAACTCCCACCACAGAACAGCGTCTCTGTCTTCCTTGTTATGAGTTCTATTTTCGTGCTCTCTCTTATACAGATGTGTTAATAAAATAGCGGACATTCATTCTTCGCAAAGCAAGGATAAATATTTTTTGTATTTACATCCAGCATAGCTTACTTTCCAAATCCGGTGTGAAAATGTCCATTTGAAGATAACAAAAAATACGAGTTCATCGTTTTAAAAAATAAGAGATATATATCAAGTCTTGTGTCCCATGTCGACTAGTGTGACATCACAGCCCCACAAGAGTTAATAGACTTTAAAACTAAGCTTAAATTATTTATTTAACAAAATTTATGTACTGTATTATCAGCGCTTTGATTTTTCAAAGTTTTGTGTTTTTGAAATTACTCAGCGTGTGACGTCTCAAGTTCTCTTCCGCTTCTTCCCGAAGAGTTTTGCTGATTGCTCAGTTGGCTTACCGAAAATCTATCAGAACTCTCTTTTCATTAGTTGATTTGGTAGAACTTGTGACGTCGTTTAAGGCAGTTCGTTATTATTTATATACATTTTCAAGAAAATTGTGCGGTACAATCTGATGTTCTAATTTTTACTGCCCCTAAGTATACATTTTTTATTTCCAATTTCCCGTTGGGCTGAAATGAAAAACATTAAAGTTCGTTCGCTTTTTTAGAAAATTAATAAAAACACTCATACATACCTTTTATTTTGTCGTGATTAAAAAATTTAAATTATTAAAAAAATTAAATAATTATGAGGTTTTTTACTAATCGAAAAAAAAACTTTTACTGGCTCTTCTCTAAAGTTGGCTTTATGAAGCTCAGGAACTTTTTTCCTTTCCCCGCCAATACTTATTTATTTGTATTTTAGAAGTATTGATAAAAAAATAATAAAAATAATAATCAAATGGTTTCTTCGACTCTATTCTCACCTTTATAGATTTTAATCCACGTGGGTTGTGGTCCCGTTGTAGTGTCATGGATCAGGAAGGCCGAGGTTCGAACCCCGTTCTACCATAACTTTTTTGCCCTTTTTTTGCAAGGTTTTTTTTGGATTTATGAAAACGGCCATCAAAATGAAATTATCGTAATGATCCCAAAAACTAAATTATCGTAATAATCCCAAAAAAATAATTATCGTAATTATCTCAAAAACTTAAAGAATCGTAATGCTTGGGTGTGGACAAGGGAACGAAATGATTTTTCAGATTTTTTGTTGCCATTTAGTTTTTATACTGCTTCAACCTAAAACAATGATTTTTTGCGCCACGAAGCGCCCTCCAGTATGTGGAATAAATGGAGTAAGCTCACCCTCCGATACATCACGGGGCCGTGCGGCCGGTCTGCTGTCAATGTGGCTCCAGCTGAGATGATTGATAATCTCTTCATCAAACAATGTCACAAGAGTAATAGGAAAAACGCGCGCTTTTTGAAAAATTACAACCCTTCGATGACGTATCAGAGCAATTCGAATTCCACCTTCGAAAAATACTCTATATATCGCCGTTCCGGAGACAAAATGAGTCAACTTTAAAAAAATGTTTTTTTTTATTGTCAACATCATTTTCCTTTTTGCACCCAGTGGTCCATAGGACACCGCATTTTGATTATCGTTTATCTGAAACGTATAGTTTTATCTACATGATATGATAATAAAATAAAATAATAAATTTAAACATAATGGAAAGTCGAAGCATAATTTGAATCAAAATACGGACAAAACGATGAATTCTATAAACCTATGCAATGTCTTGCAGCAGTCTCCTGCAATGGTCTCTTCCCTAAGAAAAAATCCAAACTTGTACACTTTTCTTAAAAATGGCTTTTGTTTAAAAAAAAAAAAATATCCTCCAAGACATTGAATACTCTTGGGGCCACAAAAGTTATTGAAAAAATAAAAGCAAAAAGTATTGAAAAAATATTTAAAGTTCAATTCTCCAATTATCTGGAAAAAATCATATTCTTCAAAGACATCAGTTTAGATTCCGCAAAATCATGGGAACTTTTGACGCGCTAAATGTATTAACAAGTCATAATATTTTAAAGCTGGACAAATGTAAAAAGTGCACTGGAATGTTTTTAGACTTAAGTAAGGCTTTGGATACCATTTCTCATCACAATTAAATTATATGGTAAACTTAGTAAATTAAATATAACAGACATCGAACTGGCGAGGAAAAGGAGCTATCTGACATATCAAACACAAACGATACAAGTAAATGGAATCTTCAGTCACCAATAACCAATCACATTCGGTGTACCTCAAGGTAGCGTTATGGGACCAATTCTTTTCTTACTGTTTATTAATGACCTAAATCCTCAAGAAGAAAATATGAAAATAATTAGCTTTGCTGATGACACGGTTATTTTTGTTAATGGAAACACTTGAGAGGAAACTAACCAAATAGCGGAAAAGCGCTTTCTACAATCAACAGTTATTTAGACTAGGAATCTTCTGATGTTAAACGAAGAAAAGACAGAATTTTTAATTATTATAACAAAAAGATAATATAAAAATAATGTAAATGAACGCCTCGACACCGGCTATGCCCAGTAAGGTGTTCACACAGAAAATAACAAATATAAAGTTTCATGTAAAATAAATAAATGAAATGAAATGAAAAGAGAAATTTCTCTAAGCGAAAATCGCATATTTGTTATGTTACCACAGTACCACAGTAATAACATCCTGGGAAATAACAAACAAACATCCTTCAGCCATATTTGTGGTCCAGCAATACGATACAAACTCCTTTGATCCATTTTAATATCGACGGATATCCGATCCGTCTGTTAGTTGTCGTGTCCAGTAATATTATGTCTCATAATACTTTGGTGCCCGGTAATAGTATTATCTCCAATAATATTATTCGTGTCCGGTACTTCAATTGAGAATACTATTTGCAAACCCGGCAAAATCCGTCTTTCATTATTTTGATCAAATAAAAAAAAACTGATTGAAACAAACCAACCATCACGCCGTTTCCCCGTAAGGGGAGGCAGAGAGGATAGAACGCCATTTCATTCTATCTTGGCATACAGGCCTCGCTTCCTCCACATTTTCATCTTCTCATGCCCGCACGCCGATTATTCCTACTTTTGACATATCCATCTTCAAGTATTTGATGAACTTGATCGTGCCATGTCTTTCTTGGTCTTCTTCGTTTTCTGCATCCATCAACATTCGCATCGTAGATCCTTTCAGCCGTTCTTTCGTAGTCCATTCGCTCTACATGTCTAAACCAACGCAACACCCCTTTCTTGATTCTGTCGATAATGCATGTGTCAGCCTTACACACTTCACGGATCTCGACATTTGTGCACCTATCATACATCGTTTTACCACACATTCGCCTGAGGGATTGCATTTTGACAGCTTTCACCTACTTTGATCATCATTTTTCCAATTCCATACTTCGCTCCCATACATTAATGTTGGCACAAGAACTCCGTTGTGAACTGCTAGTTTAGCCTCCTGCGATAAACGTTTGTTTGCCAAAGTAGATTTCAGTGCATCGTTCACCCTGTTCCCGGCACTTACCCTCCTTTCAATATCTTTCTCGGGCTGTCCATCCCTAGTAAACATACTTCCCAGATACACAAATTCTTCCACCTGATTCAGAATATCTCCGTTCACTCTAATCTCACATTTAGTTATATTTTCATCCCCTTTAAAAACCATCACTTTTGATTTATGGACATTCATAAGCAAATCGCTTTTTTTGCATACATCGTAGACTTTTGTTACCAAGAATTGCAGGTCTGTCTCGTTACAGCACCTCAAAACTGAATCAATTTTGTTATTTTTTTGAGAAACCTTTTCCGTTTTTAAAAATTATTTATCTTATCTGTTTATCGTACGTCCGAAGACGGCCGATAAAACTGGGGACTTTTTTGGGTTTTCGGGTGGTCCTAGCTTCCATAAGAAACAATTTATCAAAAAAGCAAAACGATAGAGACACGCCAATGAAGAAATATATAGTGTGCAAAAAAATACATTTAAATATCACTACTCTAGTGCCATAATTCTGAAAAAAGAGCTTATACGAAAAAACGTCAGACCGTCTTTTCTCTTAATTTATTAGGAAGGGTATTTAATTTCCACCGGAAATAATTAAAATTCTGATTTTAGTTCAATCTGGGTAGAGATGCCCGGAAACCAAAATTAGTCTTATGATGACCGTAGATCAGAAATCTTCTTTTTAATGAAGATTTCTGTTGATTAATGTATATAGTTATATATATATACATATATACACTTGGATAATTTATACAGCGCCATTTTTGTGAAAATCACCTCAAGAGCGCTGTACAATTAATGAATATCCCAGTACGTCTTGCAGCTACAGAGCGCATGGACGGTTGGGATTCTAGATTCTAATAATCTTCTTTTCAATCGGTTTGTTTTCCTGGGGCTAATATCGCGGACTTACGGATAAAAAATCCAAGGTTCGAACCCTACTCTACCACAGCCCGATTCCCATCAGAGTTGTTTACAACTCGTTGAAAATAGCCCCCAAAATTAAAACATTGGGGTAAATTAAAAGCACGAAATTTTTTTGAAAAAAAAATGCAGTAAAAAAAGTATTTGTAAATGTTGAATTATCTTTTAATTGCTTGCTCGCATATTTTTAAACAATTAGGTACAATACATTACGATCACACCAGCTCCAATAGGCCACCACACACGTCTATCCTGACACATTCTTAGCTTCTCCCACATACGTACATCTTTTCTTTTTTTTTGTCGTATATGCTCTTCAATTCTGTTTGTTATTGACATGGCCTAACTTTATCTGATCATATCGATACTATCCAAATATATGTAGACACTGAGTTATGAGAATATGAGTATCAGAAGATTCATACGTCATAGGCGATGGTTTGACTTTGTGAAAAATTAAGAAAAAAATGAGAATGGACGCCGCAAACACCGGCGACAACTGTCATCAAGCGCAGGCGATACTGTTTACTGGACCATACTCGGCAGATTTACTGGAACCACTCGAAACTCTTTGAGACTCTTCGTGGACACCATATATTTCAGCACTTTTAAGGTCATTTTCACAAAAATAACGCGATTTAATTTATTTTATTTTATTTTATTTTATTTTCTTTTATTTTATTTTATTTTGTTTTATTTTATTTTATTTTATTTTATTTTATTTTATTTTATTTTATTTCATTTCATTTCATTTCATTTCATTTCATTTCATTTCATTTCATTTCATTTCATTTCATTTCATTTCATTTCATTTCATTTCATTTCATTTCATTTCATTTCATTTTATTTCATTTTATTTTATTTTATTTTATTTTATTTTATTTTATTTTATTTTATTTTATTTTATTTTATTTTATTTTATTTTATTTTATTTTATTTTATTTTATTTTATTTTATTTAGGGAATCAACAGTTCTACATACATATTTATAGTAAACAAACAGAAATAGTGTATAAACTGAGAACTCATAACAGATTTCCACAAAGTATACAAAGTTAGTAAAGAAAATATATTACATATTAAATAAATGCGTATAATTTTATACATATAAAAATGTTATTTTCATGTACTAGTAAATATTTTTCAATAATCTTTTTTTTTATTTTTAAGAACAGTAAGTTATTTTAAATTGGGCGGGATTAGGACAAGGATGCTTGAAGAGAGGATAAGGAGGGGAAGGGAGATGTACATATTTATTATTATTTATCTCAATATAATAATAATATGCTCCAACTAGGGACATAGGATAATGATGATGATCGTTTGCGCTTTGTAAACTGTTTTTTAGGCATATACAAAAATAAATCAATAAACATTTCCGTATTTTATGTCCCGGCTGCACCCCTGGGGGTCTATTTATATACAAAGCATATTAAATATTTGGGCCAATATGGAAATTCATCCCCTCGGGGTGTAGAGGCCGGGGGTGACATGTTTACGTTTGACGTTTCTGTCAGAAATACGGAAAACTTCCGAGGAAATACAAGTTTATACCCGTCATGGATGGAGCCAGGAACACACTGATCGATTAGTTGTTATTCAATGTTACAAATTTGCAAAATGAAAACAGTGTGTTTCCTTGATTTTATTGGGAGTAAACATAAGTTGTGTTCGTTTTGTTATAAATTTAAAAATGAGCACCAAAAGTCTAAAAAAGTATGGTTAAGGTTATGCGTCATTCAAAAGAAAAATTTCTGCTCTATAAGATATTGTGTATGCTTTTACATTACGTACATTATTTTATTTGATAACAAGCCTTCAAAACGGAATATCAAGTAGACTAAAGTGAGCATTTTCGACAGCTCCTTCTGTTCGCGTTCAATAGAGATAAAGCTGCCAAGCTATTCGCAATATTTGCGCGGTATAGGTGAAGGTGGTATGAATTTTTGACTAATTAGGAAAAAACGCACATACCTTATGTTAGTACCCGGTAAGTTATTTTAAAAACATTTTTACTCTGTCCAGGCGGATAAGGAGTACGATGGCTGCTCTCGGGTAGCAATCGTGAAAAAGGAAATCGAGTGGAGATAAATCCTGCCTCCTAGGGGTTGACGTCTTCGCCAACCATGCATGCTTATGAGAAATATATATATTTTTTTAATGTTACACATTTCATACATTTTTTTTATTTATTCAGATAACAAATAAAAATACAATATTACAACTAAATACATTTGTTTTTACATTAAAATAAATACATATATTTACATTAACGTTTCTCGTTACGTAAAAGAAATAAACAATTCTTATGTACATAAGGGGGAGTGACGTTTTGCAATAGTTTATTTTTTTTTAATTATTTCTATTTTTAGGATACAACATATAAATTAAATTACAAAAAAAATATAAACGATATCTTTAATCAGTGTTGTCTTTAATCAATTTTATGTCTAAAACTTTAAATTTTTAAAATAATTGAACAGTAGGAAAAGTAGACGGTTTTTTCAAAATAACTTTTATAATTATTTTTTGTATTTTTTTAACTTGTGAAATATTTGTTTTTAAAACACCACCCCATCCGATTATTCCGTACTGTAATATGGATTGGGCTAATGCAAAGTTAATTGATTTTAATTTTTCGATGGTTAATATATTTCTTAATCTAATAAATACACATTTAAGTTTGAAAAGTGGTTTTCTGCAATATTTCACTGTCCCTTGACTGGCACCGGAAGCGTAATACTAATCACCTTACTTTTGTTACACAGATTATCGTAATACACTCTATAGAGAAAGTTCAGTACTACGGGAAATCAGATTTAAAAATAGTTTCTTACACGCGGCAATAATTTTTATAGCATTTGATTGTACCGCGAAGTTTCACGAAAATGTATTACAACGATAATAAAAATGATTTCAATGAAAATGAACTACTTTTAAACGTCACAAGTTCTAGTGAACAGCTGTTTAGAATACCAATAAATTATCCGTTTTTGATATATTTCCGGTTTCCGGTAAGGCGTGTTTAATGTGTTCTCGTACGAACGGGGTCCACTTTTTGAATGTCGGAACAACTCGCCGACGACAACTAGTGACGTCGCGGGTGGAGTAATTTCAAAATATTCAAAATAGATATTTCCAAAATTAATTCTAAATTTGAATATTTACTATTTTTAGTCATGGAATTAAATCATAAACAAGTACCTGGGCACCTACTTACAGATAAAAAGTAACATAATCCTTTTTACGTTTATCCGAACGGTTTTTTCCTGTTTTCAAAACACAATTAGGCGTTTTGATTTCTAATTAAAGGTCAAGCTCACGTAAAAACCCGGCTGGCGGTCGAAAAACAACTAAATACCTTTGGGCATGAATTAAGAGTCGTAATTTTAGAGGACTCAAGGTGAATTTTGTGCATTAATAGGTCAATGGTTTTATTAAAGAAAACAGAACCTGTTTCGATAGTTACGTAAAAGCATTACAAAGCAAAGTTTTGTTAGCATAATTAATAAGGTTTTATATAAGAGGACTTTTAGTCAGACTTTTCTTCATCCAAACATATTTCTGTATTTTTTCCCGGATTATGGCATTTAAGCATTGATTTTTTTACACAATGTAGTTATTTACCATTGGCATGTCCCTACAACTTTTTTTATAAATTATTTATTATGTAAATTTAACCCGTAAATTTGGCCAGTTTTATCCGTCTTCTGGCGCACAGTATACAAAAAATATGATAACTATTTTTAAAACTTATTTTTATTGATTAAAATCGTTTAAAAGAAGATAAGCATTTTGCTAATGAATGCTGAGAAAGTGATGGTTTTTGAAAGGGATGAAAAAATAACAAAATGTGAGATCAGTGTGAACGGAGATGTTCTGAATCAGGTAGAAGAATTTGTGTATCTGGGAAGTATGTTTACTAGGGATGGAAAGGAGGGCGAGTGCCAAGAACAGGGTGAACGGTGCATTGAAATCTACTTTGGCAAAAAAAATGTTTATCGCAGGAGGCAAAACTAGCATTTTACAATAAAGTTCTAGTGCTAACTCTAATGTATGGGAGAGAAGTATGGATTGAAAGTAGATTAAATGCTGTCAAAATGCGATCCCTCAGGAAAATGCGTGGTAAAACGATGTATGGTTGGTGCACAAATGTCGAGATCCGTGAACTGAGAAGCCTGAGACATGCATTATCGACAGAATCAAGAAAGGGGTGCTGCGTTAGTTCGGACATGTAGAGCGAATGCACAGCGAAAAAACGGCTAAAAGGATCTACGATGCGAATGTTAATGGCGGCCTCTGTGGTGTAGTGGTCAAGACGCTTGACTCACGCACGGAAGGTTCTGGGTTCGATTCCCGGTGAGAACACAAAAATTAAAAATATGATTTTTCTCAAGCCTGGTTGTTCTGTGATGTAATTCACCACTGTAATTGGGCCTCCTGGCCTGTTGTGGTGCAAAAAAAAATTTAAATGAAATGGATGATGAAAACGAGGAAGACCGAGAAAGACATGGCACGATCAAGTCCATCAAATAATTGGATGGACATGCCAAAAGTAGGAATAATCGGCGAGCGTGCATGAGATGTATGAATGTAGAGGAAGCATAACAAAATCGGTTTAGTTTTGAGGGGCGGAAAACGGGACAACGAAGTAGTTGTCTCTTTCTTCTAGTACTGGGTCTGAAAGACAGTGACAAAAAAGCGATGTTCAAATACGTTCTAATCAATCCAAAACACAAAAATAATTATGAATATGTATATTAATTTTAACTACATACAAAAAATGATATCAGACTTTCAATTGCGTTCATTTAATCGATACATTGAATTAGAAAATGAATATACATATTTATTAGATTAAGGAATATAAAAAAAATCAATAATTTAAAAATAGCTTATTACTCAATTGTACAATCTTTGTTACAATATGGTATTGTAGGGTGGGGTGGTTCATACGCCAATATATTAAACCCTTTTAAAATAGTACAAAGATTAATTATTAAAGTAATTATAAAAAAACCCTCAACATTCGATACGGAAAGTCTATTTGAAATATTTAATGTTAACACAGTACACACTTTATAAAATAAACTTTATTATACAAATATATATAAAAAAGAAAAAATTCAAGAAATTGAGATGAATAAGTCACTCAGATACCAGCATAATATTAAAATTCCTAAATTCCACACAAGTCATGCTCAAAATAGCTTTGTATTCAAAGGTGTAAAAAATTATAATAATCTTCCTAATGAACTAAAAACTATTAAAAATAATATATCAATAAATAAATTTAAAGTAAATCTAAAGAAATTTTTCAAACACGTGTAAAAACTACATTCAATTTTAATAAGTGTGAATGTATTATTTTTTTATGTTTTTTCTTTATATATCCTATGGTTTTATTTTTTTCTTATGTACTCGTATTTAAAATTATGTAAACTCTTATAATAAACAACTATAACAGTTTAAGTCACTCTCCAAGCACAAGAGTTATTCTTTTTTTTTTAGAGTTACAATGATAACATTTACTAGATGTTTAAAACTAGATATGTATAGAATTTTTTTAAAAACATGTACCTTTTATGAAATTTTTTAATAAATAAAAAATACGTGTGGAATGAATATGACACGAATACAGAAATAAATGTGTACTATTTATGACACGAAGATAGAATTCATAAGTGTCAAGTGTCAAGTGTCCTCGGCACGGGTAACCCCCGTGAGGTCACGTTTTTTTTTAAATTAATCATTGTTTATAATGGAAAAAATGAATAAATAACGACATTTAATAAATAAAACATCTAGGAGTACTCAAATCTAGCAATAGTGAAGCAGCGGCTCAGATCGTTTTTTTATAAAAAGCGTCAAAAATACTTTGAAGCCATTTTGCCAAAGACTGTATAAATATTGCTAGTCTCTCTGGGTCTCAACGCCTCAAATTACGACACTTTTTATTTAAGTATATTTTCTTAGTCTATTGGAGGTTTAATTTTAAAAGTTGTCTCAGATTGGGTTCAAAATAAAATGTTTTGCATAATTTATATCCTTTTTTATCACCATTTTTTCACCATTTTTTTAGCAATTATGACTACAGAAACTTGTCTTTTCCAACGAGAAATTTATTTATTTAACCAGTGGCGCGCATTCCATGAAGGCAAAAAAGCAGTGACTATCGTATAAATATTAATACATAATTATCATAGACACAAAAATGAAATATAAATCACTTTTAGTGATCGACCGAACAAGATTTTCAGCCGAAACCGAAACGGCTCTTTATAGACCTGGGTCTCGGTTATGAAGGAAAGAGAAAGACGCCATACCTTCGCCATGACGGTATAGTTGAAAATTACCTCTCTCGAGTGATTACAAAGAAACACCACCGACCCCCAACCTTCAAGTTTTGGGTATGTACATCGATATGAAACAAGGCGAAACGTATATCACGGTACACATGTCTACGCACTAAAATTACATAGCTTCAGTATGACGTCATAGTTGAAGTTAAATTCTCCCGACCGATTACAAAGATACACTATCGATCCCCCCACCACCGATTTTCTATGAAAGTGCATCGATTTATATCGTCGGGTCTAAAACCCTTCGATACGTTTATCTACACATTAAAAGTGTCTCATCAGTGTGATCTCAATCAGATTATTGCCTAAAATTCCTAATTATTTCTACCCGTTTATTTCTTTTTACTGGATTTTTGGTAAAACTAAAATAAAATTTAATTCTGTACATTTTTAAAAATCGTATTCCTCCATAAGTACACCTCTCTGTTGGTGAGAAGACCGGAGTTTGACGTTTGCAAAAATAATGTAATATTTGAAAAAACTTTTATTTTATGTTTTGGGATTCAACCAATAACAAGTACCTAGATACCTACTTAAATTCAATACTTGAATATTAACAACTTTTGGTTTTGGAATTTAATCACAAACAAGTACCTAGGTACCTACTTATCAATGAAAAGTCTTTTTCCAGGCTAATAGCAAGAAAGGCAACGTTTGGGCACGACAACGTCTGTCGGGTTCGCCAGTTTAAAATATAAATGAAAACTATTTTAGATGTTTATGACGTAAGGAACGCGGACTAATTGTTTGCGGTCATTCCATTGGCTTGTTTCGATCATATGGTGTCGATATGACAAGTAGGTAGGACATACCGTGGTAGATACAGATAGTACAAAAGTCAAGTATACCGTCTCGATATGTTCAGATAAAGATAGCGTTCATAATGACGAATAATAATAATGATTCATAGCGATGAGTGGATCAAGCCAAATAAGTAAAATGTGTGTACTGTTTATGAAATTGGTCTATATAAATTAGTTATTTTTTTTAATGATTATTTTAGTTTATATTGTTTATTATGTTAATGATAATAAGTTTAATTGGATTAATTACGTTTTAAAAAAATATTATTATGTTAACTTTGTTAAACAACTAATTTAAGGCATGTTTCACATTTTGAAAAAAGGTTTCCCTCGGCACGAGATACCTCAGTGAGGGAACATTATTCTGTATAAAAAAAATTAATACACAAAATGCAAACGTATAAATAAATAAATAATTGAGACCCTAGGCTTGGAGGGCGAGAACTATTCACCGGGACCCGTCACAATAGACCTTCAAAGGTCGCAGTGACGTCAGGAGCTTGAATAGCACTGACCCCCACCACTAAGAATAAGAATAAAAGTTAATTCAATTCAATTAATTTATTTAAAAAAAACATATACATTACAAACACACATTCAATACGTAAATATTATGAAAAAGAAAAAAATACATGAAAGAGACTCATGTCAAAATAGTAGGTGAATCCTGGCTTCGGAAAACCCTTTCAGATACATGGAACAGATCAACATCCAGAACGATGTTGTTCTGCATAGCGGTAGCCCTTCCAACCGCAGGTTGGTCCTGTAATCGGAATATGAAACAATGTATGCTGACGCTATCTCAGGTAATTATCAGGAACATGCAAACCAATGCTCATCATAATCTCAGGATTATCGATTATACCGCGCAACAATCGACAAAAATGTGTAGTCAAATACACATTCTGTTTAGTCTTTAAGCTGTTGTAGCCGAGCATACCCTGTAGAAACTCGGTCGGGTAGAGCCGAGGATAATACCCGCACTCTCTCATGTAGAGATACCACAGAAACTTCTTTTGAATTTTATCTATCATACTTCAGTTCATGTGGCCCCCAAATTATCGAGCCACTCTCGGGTCTACTTCGCACCAAGGAGTTGTAAAGAGTTTTCAGTACGCGGGTATTTTTAAAAACCCTGGCAGTACGCAGAACGAACCCTAACATTTTCAATGCATTACCACTGATTGTCTCTATGTGTTCATGAAATGTCAGGGTCCTCACAAATCTAACGCCTAGATCCTCAACATGTGATGTTCGTATCAGATTCTGGTCATTCATTTTGTAGCGAAAAAAATGATTTTTTTGTGCCCTAGTGAAAGACTTGACCGAACACTTGGAAACATCAAACCTAAGTTTGTTACGCCAAATATAATACTTAAGCTGATAGCAACAAAACACGTGCAAAACACGCCTAGAGGGGAAATTGATTTTCATGCCATTATATGTAATATCTATAGTCCTGTGTTTATTTTGTGAAAAAAATATGGAAATGGAAAAGTGTGCTAGTTTAGGAAATGTGATATAGGCGTAGGTGAGTAAAGGTTTGACAGTTGACTGTCAAAAGATTGAATCTAAGCAAATGTAATCAAAACATTTCTCAGATTCAATCTATCCGATTTTGAATTGTGTAGTAAACAAATCGTTATTTACCCAAGTACAAACACGTATTACCTATATTTTCCTTTCCATCAATATTAATTTAAACTGAAACGCCAGCGGCTCCAATCGGTAAATCTAATATAATAAACGCGAAAGTGTATTTGTCTGTTTGTTTGCGTTCCTCTCACGTCGCAACGGAGGGATCGATCGAGGTGATTTCTTCCATGGGGATGGCTGGAGAGCTGACAAACGTCATGGGTTACTTACTTTTCATCCCGAATGAAAAAATACACAAAAAAAAACAAATGTGGCAACATTATTCGCAAATGAGTGGGATGTAAGACGGGTTGTCAAAAATAACCACTTTGAAATGATTTAATTAAATTTCGGTAATTGACATGCTTTATCTATGATTCGTTTATTGTTTTGGTTTTATTGCAGGATTTTGTATTTGTTAACAGAATACTGATACTACATCGCCATACATTACTTCCTAAAACCCACTAGGTCAAAAAAAATGTGCGTGGCGGTGATAATAATAATAATAATCAATTTGGCTGATTTATATAGCACCATTTTTGTGAAAAATCACCTCAAGGGCGCTTTGCAATTGTATACTTAAACTTACATTCTAACTTAGCTAAAGCGACACATATTATATATTTTGGTTTAAAATTGAGGGTATGATAAACTTAAGAAGTGAGATTTTAGTTGGGATCTGAGCTGCTTGGGACTGTCGATGATTTGTAAGTTTGAAGGCAATTGGTTCCAGGCAGGGAGGCCGGCAACGGCAAAAGCACGAACTCCGAATCTAGTGTTTATTTGTTGTGATGGATCAGATTAGACCCAGTTTTAAAACTCGATCTCGTGGTGTAGTGGTCAGTGCGTTTGCTTATTAAGTAAGAGGTCTCGGGTTCGATTCCCGACATAATCAATGTGAAATATATACATTTTTTAAATATATTTAAAAAATATTTTATGGCCCCTGGATAGGCATCGGAAGCGTCAGACTGATCATCTTACCTTTATGTGACATTAGGTGCGGAAAAGCATATTTTAAACTCGTATTTTGGGCGTTTTTTGTGGATTTTTAAATATAATTTAACCATCAAAATTTGTTCTAAATCAATAAAAACACGTGTGATAATGTTTTGTGTGAGATTTTGTTAAGGAAAATAACGTTAAAAAATTACTCTTCACATAATTGATATTTTTCAAAACTACTTGGTCTAATCAGACCCATCTCCACTGGGTATAAGTTAAGGAATGGTCGTATTTTTTTCATAGCAATAGTTGTAGGACCGGCAATTGATACAAACTTTTTGTCCGGAAAAAATATATCTTTCCATCGGGAAAATTCTCATTGCTAAACAACAAAAATAATTAACTACCTACGTAACTAATTTCTCCCTTACAACGCGCGACCGAAGCCGCGGGTAAAATATGGTGAATTTATGAACGCCATTAAAACCTACAAAAGCGGTATGTAAGAGAGTGTTTCAGAGTCGCCAAAAATATTAATATTATTATTATATGTGGTAGGTTTCACTTGACTTAAGCTTTAGATACATTGAAACAGTTACCTAAATATTATACGGATGCCGCTTGCATATTAATAATGATAAAATCCTTCATACGATAAGAAACTAGGTATTTATATTTTTTTCCCATCTGCCTTGCCTGATTAAAAATCCTGTGTTCGCTGTTGATTTTAAATTGATATTTATGAGGCTATAATCATGTTTTATCGTCACGTTATACAAATGTAATTATTTTCGTTTTAACTATAGAAAGGAAAGACAACTATTATTCAATCATTTTTTAAAACATATTAAAATAACAGTTTAGAGACTAGAAGGAATGTGTATTTGACTACACATTTTTGTCAATTGTTGCGCGGTATGATCTATAATTCTGAGATTATGATGAGCATTGGTTTGTATGTTCCTGATAATTACCTGAGACAGCGGTCAGCATAGATTGATTCCTATTTTGATATGCAGGAGCACCCTGCCTGTTGGAAAGGCTACCGGAATGCTGAACAACACCGTTCTGGGTGTTGATCTGTTCCATGTATCCGAAGGGGTTTTCCGGAGCAGGATTCTCCTACTACTCTGACATGAGTCTCTTTTATTTTATTTTTTATATGTACGTATTAAATATATATGTTTGTAATGTATATGTTATATTTAAAATAAATTAATTGAATTGAAAATATTGATTGGAGTACATACTTATAAAAGTTATGGCTTAAGGTTACTGTTATATAAATGTAAATTGTTTTCTAACTACTATGTAGATAACAAAAAAAGCTTCGGAAGAAATATTGCAACTTCATTGTCAATTTTAAAAAAATGTCAATGGGGAGTAGATTTCTTATCTTCCATGTCCTCTGTAGCTGCAAGACCTGCTGTAACCAAGCCTCTTTCTGTTGTAATTGAAAAAGATCTTAATGGGAAACAAGTAACTAGAATCCGAACCGTCCATGCGCTTTGTGGCTGCAAGACGTGCAGAGATATTTATTTATTGTACAGCGCCCTTGAGGTGATTTTTACGAAAATGTCGCTGCATAAATTATTAAACTATAAGAATTATACCAACCAAACTACTACTGGACCATACCATGATTTTGACAAAGAAAAAACCCGGGTAGCTCTCGAAACAACTAGATGACGTCACACAAATATATTTTTATATTATTTTAGATTTTCCTATTTCAAATGGATGAAACCAATAACCATTTCGCTTCTTGAAGGGGAGTCTCTCGTGACAGTTGTAAGGAGAAATAGGCTTTCTTCATGTCATCCCGAAGGACCACTTCAGCGTACTTTCAACGTAATAACACGTCAACTTAACTTGTCAGACGCGCTACTTCGAAATTTTCGTTTACTGGAATTACAGCGCACTCTGTTTCGCTTCATACAAGTTAGACGCTGTAAATTCAATTCAGAGTTTTAAAACGATGACGTCATAGGTATTCTAGGTTAATCAGCGTGAGAAATGTATGCCTACTTGGTTTACTAATTATTGCATCCTAAAGTACAAAATATATGTATTTGTAATTATTTAGTTGCATTCGTTCGCTCATTGTCGCGCTACGGCCAAGGTTGTTTTTTGAGGTTAAAATATTTATCTTTGTTAAGAAAAAATGGAGATCACTTTGAAAAGTATGTAGGTAATATAGTTTTTTCACATATTTTATTTAAAAGAAACACGGTTGGTGCGGTGCTCCTGTAAAAAAATGTACAAATTTAATCATTTGATGATACTATTTTTTAAAATTGATTTCTCACTAACTTTAAACATTGTACTCTTTTTATTTTGCGTGATGTGCAGCACCTTATATTCAGTTTAATCTGTTATCATTTTTTTCTTTAAAGTTTTTTTTCAGATAATACATACATGTTTTTTAGGCGAGAGATTTTTTAAACATTTAAGAGTTTATTGAATCAAGAAAAGTTTGTGACCGTGTATAATAATATTATGAATAAGTTTCAGCAAAAAAATCTAATGTTAGGCTTAAAACACACACACTTTCACAAAGATTTTAATTTCTTGAGAATTTAATACGTTCGATTTAGTGAACTATCATATTTAAAAAAAAACATATTTTATACAATTTTTCATAATGTTTGGACAAAATATATCGCACAAGTGGGTTTCAAAACTTGTTCGAATTTTTAGCACCGAGCTTGTATGAAACAAAACACAGTGCGCTGTGGCGCAGTCGATTAAAACAGCCAACTCTAAAACTAGCGTCTTGTGTTCGATTAACCCCAGAGGAAGTTTAAAGGTTTTTCTGTTTTTTTATTTGTTAATAGACTATTAAACTAATTGAATTATATATTATATTTATATATCTTATTATCAGCGGTACGTTTTTTTAAAGTTTTGTGTTTCTGAAATTACTCCGCGTGTGACGTCAAAAGTTATTCTCATTCAGTTCTTCCCATTGGTCCATTCATCGCAAGCAAACCGGAAATCTTCCATAGCTCTCATATCGGTTGATTCATATGAACCAGTGACGTCATTCAAAGTAGTCCATTTTTATTAAAATGTTTTTTATTATTATTTTCGTAGTACATTTTAATGCTCCAATTTTTACCGCGCGCAAGAAAACATTTATTTTATCAAATTTTCCGTAGGGCTAAAGTTTCTCATTACTTTTCTGGGTGTTTTGATGCAAAAACATCCTTTACATCTTTTTTTTCTAGCTGCTGACAATCATCTAATACAAAGAGTTAGCGAGTTGATTTTTAAAAAATATTTTTTTTTGAAGCGTGACCTGTATGATAGCATATGGCGGTCTGAAAAAGTTCTTTGACAGCAACATTCCTCAAAATCTGAAACGCAGAACGCATGATCAATATGTACCAGTATTTCCATATGGATCAGAAATGTTTACACTCACCAAATCGACTATAAGGAAGCACCAAGTAGTATAGAGAAAACATGAAAGAGCCATGCTGCATATCTGACAAGAAAAGAAACACCGAGACACGGAAAGGGTCGGAAGTCACGGACTTAGTCGGAAGATTGGCCAGGCTGAAATGGTAATTTGCGGGACATGTTGCCAGATTAAAAGACCAAAGTTGGACTAAAAAGGAAATTGAGTAGAGACTTCGCGAAGACAAAAGATGTGGAGGTATACACCCCGCGCGTTAGTCAGATGATATAAAGAGAATTGACGTTGACTGGATACAGAAAGCGCAAGACAGAGACGTATGCGGGAGACTTGATGATGATAATGATGACCTGAATGAATTATTACTAATGGTGTTTTGTAATATTTCCTCCATTCTGTACTTAATATTTATTTTCATTGAAGCCAGTAGTTGTGACAGCTCTTGTACTCAAGTTTTCTGTTGTTTGAATAATGTTTTTTAGTCCCTAGTCAGAATTCGTCAACAAAGTCTAAAAAAACTCCCGAGAGGCTTAAATCAAAGCCTTTGTTCAAGCTCCTTGTTCAAGTCTCGAGCTTTTTGCTTTCCGCTGTTTATTTAAGCTTTTGACCTATTTGTAGTACGAATTCCTCTTCATCAAAATTAATTAGACGCCAACCTAGAGACTGATAAAATAAATATAGATTTCCATTTGGAAATAAATTGAAATGAAGAATATTTTACGCTTTTTGTTCACAAATTTGTATAAACATATTTTATTTATAATTACACGTCGACCGGTTTCGAGACCATCGTCATGACCTATACGTATTAAAAAAATAAAAAATAAAATATTGGAATAAACGGCACTTACTGCTTTTTACATATTAGTTGCATATACAATAAAATACATACGTGTAATTGAAATTATAATTACAAAATAGTTATTTACAAATTAAGAAAGAAAAAAAGATACACAGTTTAAAAATTAAATAACCAGTTATAAGAAAGAAAATATTTGGTCATAGAAATATTTTGAACCTGTAAAAAAAACTAAGACAGCAATACATATTAATAACGAAATTAAAACTAAACGATATTTTTTTTAAATATGTATTAGTAATTAAAACTACTACTTAGGTAACTAGTATAAATATACATAAAAATACATGCTGATATAAAAAATCAATGTCAGCCTCGTGGTGTAATGGTCAGCTCACTTGCCACCATGAAAGAGGTCTTGGGTTCGATTCCCGACATGGTTGATATGAAATATTTATTTAAAGGGGTGTTTTTACACTGGAATATTTCAGAGTCCCTGGACTGGTACCTGAAGCGTAACACTGATCATCTTACCTTCAAGTAACAAAAATGATTAAGATACGCTGCGATTGGTGTACCAATGCGGTTCCCTATGCACCATTAGTTGCGGAAAGGAAATGATGATAATAGATATAAAAAATTGATAAACAGAAATATTTTGTACTTGCAAATAAAATCAAGAAAAGAAAAGAAAAAAAAGAGAAAAAAAAATTAATAAAGAAAAGAAATTTAAACAATTTTGAAAAATACTAAATGATAAAAAAATTTATTTAGAACTATTAGGTACTAGCTTCTCCTACCCATGAAATACAGGCGAAGGGCCGTCCTGTATGTATTAAACTTAACATGCAATGAGTCACCAACGTCTTGGTACTTATTGCCTAGAGTTTGAAGTCTATTGATGACTGCATTTTCACCATATAAAGTCGAAGTATGTGTGTTTGTGTGTATTTGTATCATCATCATCATTATCGTACCCCTTTCGTCACCCAGTTGTGTAAAGGGCACTGCGTCGGTAAACAAACTGCAGCGTTGTTCAATCTGCTACACGAAAGTGTTGTGATCAGTCTTACGCTTTAGGTACAGGTTCGGGAGCAATTGAATATTTCAGTTCAAAAAACATCTAAAATCAATATTTTACGTCCACCTTGCCAGAAATCGAACCCATGACCTCAAGAGTAGTTGATGAACACGTCAAGAAGTACAGAACGAGGCGGACTTGTCTCGATTTTCATAGTGAGGATTTTTACCTGAGAACAGCAGTAGACATAAAATGAATATAGCATCAATTAATAACACACACAATACAAAATATTGGTTTTTAAATTAATAAAACAAGAAGACTCGAATATTTATGTGTCCATTCTATTTTCTTTCCCGTAATATAAGTAATAAGCTAAAACTAAATGTAGGAAAAACAAAATGTATGATAATGGGTAAGAAACGCTGTTTTAACAGTGCTCACAGTGTTGAATTAGATGGAGAAGTTCTTGAGAATGTTGAAAGCATAAAATATCTAGGGGTTTGAATTGACTCTAAATTATCTTTTTGTAAAAATGCAGACTATACGATTAAGAAAATCGCAAAGAAGGTATCCCTGTTAGGAAGGATAAGGAATAAATTAGACATTAAAACCTCTCTGCTGATATTTAAAAGTATTATCGTTCCCCACATTGATTATTGCTCCAGTATTTTATATTTAAGTAATGAAGGAGATCTAAAGAGACTCCAAATAATACAAAACAAAGCGATGAGGATAATATTAAGATGTGGGAGACGAACAAATGTTAAGAAAATGATTCAACTTCTAGATATCATGACAATTGATCAAAGAATCAAATTCAATGTTGCCAATGAAATAAACAAAATTATTAAAGGAATAGTTCCGAGATATTTTCAAAATAAACTAAAAATTATTAGTTATTTCATAACTATGCAACAAGAGGATCTAAAAATATAAGACTGGAAAAGAAATCAAAAGCAATGTCCCAGAACTGCCTTATGTGCAAGGGAATACAACTATTTGAAGAAATGCCAGAAAGCATAAAAAATGAAATTAATGTAAATATATTTAAAATCAAACGTAAAAAGTATATATATGTGAAAAATATTAGGTAGTATATAGTGTAAATAGTGAATATAATTAATGAAAATGTACATATGAAACGGTTAATATTATAAATTAGGATATTAAGTGTATAATAGTGATAAATAATGTTAGAATAAGTATAGATGTAAATATTGTGTTGTAAATATATATTAGACTATGTTACATAGAACTAAATAAAAAAAAATTAAAAAAAATATTTCCGAAATAAATTTCCGATTTTGAGACACGCATGCAAATATGCTAATAAATTAAATAAACGAATGTTTTCATCTAATAAAATATTGAAGTCCGATATTTATTTGTGTGAAAATATAGTATTTATAATCTACTTCAAAAATTTTACAGACCCTTTTTACACCTCGAAGTCAGATTATCTCAAAATATCTTTTCCTGAGATATATCTCACTTCTGCTTTGGGCTAGCGAAATGTACATACGAGTAGGTTGCGTCATATTCGAGGCCGCGTTATATTTGGGCAAACATGTATTATTAAATGTACCTACACGTTTTTCTGGCAGACCTGAAAATACATACGCCTCTTATGTTAGGCGATAATAAATTTCTTACCGTTTATATAAACAACCCTTAAATTCTCCGCCAACTCGCTGTAGAGTGAGGATATCAGGCGAGGAGTCGATAATTACTTACCTGAAACAAAGGAAACATAAACTCATTGTTAGCAATGACTTAGAAAATGGTAGCTGGAGAAATATTGGATCAAAGTATTGTGAAGTTATTATATAATCATTTTTTATAGGACCAAAATCTCATTAAAAATTAAACAACATATGTATTTACGCCTTTAAATTACCATAACAATTCATTTATCTATTTATATATACGCCCAATGGGCATTAATATGGACATATTTATACATAGAAAATTATTATAAAAATAAAAAAAAAGACTCAATGGTTTACACAAGACTTTGTGGGAGTGGAAGCGGGAGAGAGGTGTTTATAATTGAATTTGATTCAGTGATCGTTTGAAAGAAGACAACTTGTTATCAAAGAAATCAAGACTGGTATGTTTGTTGGCAGACCTGAGAATTCTGGGCATAGGGGGATGAAAACCATAGTTAGTTCTATGGTTATCGGTATGAAAGAGTAAGTTTCGTCTGAGGTTTCTAGTTGGGATATTTAATTTTATTGAGTTCAGTAGTTCAGGCGCATCAAAGAGTGAGTTGAGAATTTTAAATAGGACGATAAGGTCGGATTTGTTTCGACGGTCTTGAAGAGAAGATATATTTAAGGTAGTATCTAACTCATTATACGTATATAGGTCTATGGATAAGCCCAACCTCCAGCCTATCTTTCTCAAAAATCGATGTTGAACTGATTCAATATTCTTGATGTGAACATCATAATATGGAGACCAGATAACAGAGGAATACTCTAGGTGCGGGCGAGCTAGGGAACAGAAGAGAGTATTAAGGGTATCGATATTTTTGAAGTCAGCTCAAGATTTTTTAAGGATTTATTGATAACATGTTCAATATGAATTGTGAAAGAATGTTTAGTGTCAAGTATAATACCCAAATCTCGTATACTAGACACAGATGATAATATTTCATTGTTCAGTGAGTAGTCGTATATGATTGGATTTTCCAGACGAAAAAATCTCATAACCTTGAACTTACTTAAGTTGAGATGTAGATTATTGGAGGAGCACCAGGTGCTAAAAGACAATAAGTCCGATTGTAATAGTGTAATAAGATATTTTTGAAAAAAGGAGTAATTTTATGCGTTAATATTGCTTCGAATAGTTTAGGTATGTGAGATAGAATTGAGATTGGTCCATAGTTAGTGACGTCCAACAACAAAGTTGAAATGGAGATCTCTTTCTGGCGTACTGTGCGATAAAAAGATGCGAATTAAAACCAGTGGCAAGGTGTATCGTACCTTCTTCACGTGCCATGTCGGGTCTCCCTGACGAGATGACCACTTGGGAGAAAGCTTTACTATCCCGAGCAGTGCAACAGCTCCTCCACAGTTCTAATCCTGATCCATGCTCGGATGTTCCGCGGCCAGCTGTTTTCTTCTGACCCCTCTACCTCTCTTCATGACAAGCTGAAGTATGGCATATTCATCACTTCTTAACACATGGCCAAAATATGAAATCTTACGGAGCTAAGCGGTAGTGAAAAGTTGTCTTTTATTCTCTACCTGACTGCAATAACATTAAACGACTGTTTGTTCAAAATGTTCTGCAAGTTAAAGAGATTATTATTTGGTTTTTATGCGATTTTGCAATTAATTTTCCACTTTAAATAATGTATTTTATATTTTGTTTCAGATCGAAGAACTAATTGGGTGCAATAATATTGAACTGGTAAGCTACTTTTATTAAATATTCAAATTTATAATTTATTTATTTATTTAATTTTTTGTTCTAATGAATTACTTGGGTGGTTTATTGCTTCATAGAAATTTCTTCCCACCTAACGAAAAAACAAAAATCTCACAAGAATAAAAACCATCGACAATAGTGAAATATCGCATACTATTAATACCGATAAAAATATACGAAATGGATTTAGAAAAATTAATTGTGTTTTCAAAATCAATATGGATATTGTGGAAAAATGTTTTCATACATAACTTGAAAAAATAAATTATTTGAAAATATGTCTACCAAAACGCAACATGTTTGGCCTTGATAATTGTGACGTGACGATTATGGTCACAAACAAAGTTTACCGGAATCATGACGAATTAGGGGCGTGGCCAATGCAATGAATCGTTTTCGCAGGATTTCAAAATTATATGCTACTAATAAGTTTTTTTCCTCGCCAGTATTTCATTAAAAATTGAAAAAAAGTTATATTTCCCTATAATGTATAATACACAATCTTTTGGTGATAATAATTATAATAATTATTATTATGGATAACTTATATAACGCCATAGTGGTGCGAATGACGTTATTTTGCCAATGCAGTTATTGAGTTATTGAATTAATTTTCAATGTCCATTTCTTTTTTGATTTCACGTTTTTGGTGTCATTAGCCTTAAATCGATCTTTAGCGGCCTTCCAAAATGACTTAGTGGCTGCATAACATTTCTCTTAAATGTGCAAGTTGGTTGTCATTATGGCCTCTATTATTAGAAGCTTGTGATCGCGACTATTATTACAGAAAATGTTGTCTAAATTTAGTGAATCGATCATTAACGAATATTTCACCCTTTGTTTCACCCTAACGAACTATTCACTATGAATTAGCAAATTACTTCAGTCTGTCTGACAGACTTCACACAGCTATTTTTATTTATTATGGATAACTTATATAGCGCCATTTTCGTAATAAAATACCTCAAGGGCGCTTTACATGGTGATTCGATTGTTAAGTTAATTTAATTGAAGCTTTTAAATTTGTAATTTAATTAAAATAATTTATTTTGTTGTCACGTGCTACGGATTTATTCAAATGATTTAGAGAACAAGTGGGTTTTAAGTTTCTTCCGAAACATCACTTCACTCTCACAGTTTCGGCTTTCTGCTGGGAGAGCGTTCCATGCCGTAGGGCCTGCGACCGCAAATGCACGTTCGCCGAATTTAGTGCGCTGTTTGCGTAGAGGTATAATAACTTTTCCTTTCGACGTAGATGTAGCTGATCTAAGCGTAAGACGTCTGTCAGCTAGTTCATCTGGAATACAGAGTTCCCTTAGATATTCTGGAGCAGAGTTGTGCAGTGACTTATATACATAAGCACACAGAGTTTGTATTCCACCCTCTGTGGAAAACGTAGCCAGTGGTGACGTAAAGTAGAAGGGTGTCTGTAAAGCGTAACATGTAAAAGTATGGCTTTTTAATTTAATTAATTAAGTAAAATAAACCCTGTTTTCGGAAATTTCCGAATTTTTTCCGAATTTTCGATTATCCGAATAGGGTCCGGTCCTTATTGATTCGGATAGTTGGAGTTCTACTATGCTTCCTAAAAAAGAATAATTCTCTTAGTTAAAATGGTAATGTTTTTCTAGATTGGTAAAGTGTGTTTACTAGGAATGGAAAGGCTGAGAAAGATGTTGAAAGGCGGGTGATTGCCGGGAACAGGGTGAACGGTGCACTGAAATCTTCTTTGGCAAACAAATGTTTATCGCGGGAGTCAAAACTAGCGGTTCACAGTGGAATGGAAGTATGGAATTGTAAAAATAATTATAAAAGTACGTTAAATGCTGTCTCAATGTGAACTCTCAGGCAAATGTGTGGCAACACGATGTACGATAGGTGCGCAAATGTCGAGATCCGTGAACTGTGTGAGGCTGAGACATGCATTATCGACAGAATCAAGAAAGGGGTGCTGCGTTGGTTTGGACATGTAGAGCGAATGAATAGCGAAAGAACGGCTAAAAGATCTACGATGCGAATGTTGATGGATGCAGAAAACGAGGAAGACCGAGAAATATATGGCACAATCAAGTCCATCAAATACTTGAAGATGGACATTTCAAGAGTAGGAAGAATCGGCGTGCGTGCAAGAGAAGATGTATGAATGTAGAGGAAGCGAGGTCTGTATGCAAAGGCAGAGTGATATGGCGTTCTATCCTCTCAGCCTACCCCTACGGGGAAACGGCGTGATGTTTGTTTTGTTTGTTTGTTTGTATTATATCGACAAATGCTGTTATTTACTAAACAGATGACAGTATTAATCATCATCATCATCATTCCCTATCCGCATCTAATGGTGCAAAGGGCACTGCATTGGTACACCAATCTGAACGTATCTTGATAATTTTTTTGTTACATAAAAGTAAGATGATCAGTCTTACGCTTAAGGTACCAGTCCAGGGACTATGAAATATTCTAGTGTGAAAACACCTTTTAAATAAATATTTCATATCAACCATGTCGGAAATCGCACCCGAGACCTCTCGCATGGTAGGCAAACGCGCTGACCATTACACCATGAGGCAGTATTAATACTGATGATTAATTTTTTTTTGTAATCTACGCAAATTCCGCGTATTTAATTTTTTATCGAACTGTGGAAACTACTTTAATCATACATAGAACATTCAGAGTAAAAATATACGTGATACATCCATTTACTGACCTTTCGGTACAAGATGGAACTCAATGAAAAAGCTTAAGTATATAGTAAGGCAAGGATTTAAAGGCCGCTATTATTTTTATGTGGTTTCCATTAGCCAAACTAGGATAGTTAAATGTGACGGGCGAAGCCTTTTCCATATTTATTTATTTATTTATTTATATACGGCATTTCTGCCATTTACATATATGTGGTATAAAGAGTGCTTAGAAATAAACATATTAAAAAAAATTAAAAAAATCGAGTATGAAATATTAATATACTCGTACTGTACACATTATTAATTACTTGAAATACATACATATTTTAAAGAAATTATACAATAACAAAATACATTAATCAATCAAATTATGACTATTCCAACCCAATCTTCTGAAGATGATTTGTTCTTTTTGATAAAAATATGTTGGTCACTTTATTTTTTAAGTTAGGCAGAGATAAACTAAATATATCAAAATGTGATGCATATTCATTCCCGCTATTCTGTAATCTAACAATAGGTGAGTTATATTGAGCTACCGTTCGAGAATTTTGACAATAAAATATTGTAGATGTTCTGCTTAATCTAGGTGGTACATAGAATGAAATCAATTTCAGTAGATCAGGGGTATAAAACATTGGTTTTATTATTTTATATAAAGTCATAAGATCGGTCGATGTTCTTCGTTCTTGCAATTTAGTTAATTTTAGAGAGTCTAAAATTTTGTTATAATTTAATTGATTAGTAGAAAAACCCATCTTAAAATATGTATTGATTTGAATCATTGTTTGTTTTGTTTGCATAACTACGTATTTTAAATTAGTATTTTTTTATTATTTTTTTTATTTGTTTATTTTTCCATACATATATTATTTACATAGAAATATAATTACAAAAATACATTTTAGAAAAATACACCTTAAAATTAAGCTATATCATAAATGGGAAAAAATGCTCACAAAGACTTCAGCGTCTCAACGTGGGCCATTCCCTTTTTAATGATTTAAAAGTTTATAGCATATAAATATGGTATGACATGAAAAGAAAAGAAAAGAAAAATAAAAGAAAAACCAAATTAACATATAATATTGATGTTTTTTGTTGATATTTCTTGATAAAACTCCATAGTTAATGATAATGATAAAATTTATAAATAAACTTATCAATGAAACTTCTTGGTTTAGTTTTATTTTTTATTATTTTGACCAACGAGCGCTTTCGCCTAAGTAGGCATCTTCAAGACTGGTGATTTGTTTACAACGTTTACAGCTTTTATACTATTCTTAACATATTTTGGAGATAAGATAGAACAATATTTTAACAGGGGACAGAAAACATAAATATTTACAACTAGTTTGCTATACAATTCATTTTTGGGAGTTTTTGGACCGAAAGGGATTAAGTTTTATTATTTAAAATGTGGGAAGAGAACACATGGCGAAATACAACAGTGTGGGGAATCTACATTTTAACAGATAAAGTTGGAAAATACTTTGGTTTTTTGACAGGGAAGTTTACATACCTATAAATGAAACATTTTAAGATTCATACTTAGTTAATACAGATAATTTCATTACATAATTTTAGTAGTAAATAATTAAATCAAACGGAGCTATATTAAATTAAGGTTTAAGTAAAGGAGAGTTTACATAATAACATTTAGTTAATAAGTTTACATACCTAGAGATAAATGACGAAACATTTAAAATTCATAATTAGTTAAGGACAATAAAAAATTCGTTAGACCTTATCACTAAAATTAAAGACACTAATATCCCTAAAAATTCAGTTCTAATATCTTTTGATGTAGTAAATCTTTTCACTTGTATACCTATAAATGAACTTAAAAATGCATTAGACACATATATTTATAAAAAATTCTTAACGCCTCAATTGAAAAATGAGATTTCTCAAATTTTAAATGTTTGTATAGATCAAAACCTATTTAAATTTAACAATAAATATTATCTTCAGAAGAATGGTCTTGCCATGGGAAGTCCATTATCTCCAATATTAGCTGATTTTTACATGGACTATTTAGAATCAAAATTATGTCAAACAAAATTATTTGAAAATGTGCAATTTTATTATAGATATGTTGATGACGTCATTTGTCTTTGGAAAGGAACAAAAAGACAGTTAGATACATTTTTTAATGAACTAAATAACTTAAGTAATTCAATTAAATTTACGATGGAATATGGAGGAAATAAAATTAACTTTTTAGATTTAAACATACAAATAATTGACAGTAAATTTGACTTTAGCATTTATAGAAAACCCACATTTAGCGATAATATCATACATGCCAATTCACGCCATCATTTATCTCATAAATTGTCAGTTTTTCATTCAATGATACATAGATTAGTTAATATACCAATGTCTAATGAAAATTATAAAAAAGAAATAAACATTATAAAAATAATAGCATTCAATAACGGTTATGAAAAAAATCTCATTGACAAATTATTAATTAAAAAACAAAAAAGAAACTCAGTCAAAGCAATAGGTAACGGTTTATTACCAATAGATAATAAAAATGAATCAAATTATTGGGTAAAATTAAATTATATAGGAAACACAAGTGAAAAAATTAAAAAAATATTTAATAAAAATAAAATTAATGTAGCTATGTATAATAAAAAAACAATGGGACAATGCCTTGTTAATAATAAAGATAAGATCTCAACCTTAGACAAGAATGGAGTGTATAGTTTAAAGTGCAATGATTGTGAAGGTATATATATAGGTCAAAGTGGCAGATCAATAAAAACAAGACTCAAAGAACATATTGCCTCCTATAGATTAAAAAATGACAAATCTAATTTTGCAACACATTTAAACTCGCTTAACCATACTTTTGACAGCGAAAATAATATTAAATTACTACATTTTGAAAACAAAGGGAAAAAACTAGATAAATTAGAATCATTAGAAATCAATAGAATTAAACTTAATGCAGTAATAATTAACCAGCAATTAGAATTATCAAACTCCCCCTTACTTAAACCATTAATTTAATAAAGTTCCGTTTGATTTAACTATTTACTACTAAAATAATATAATTAACATGAAATTAACTATCAAAATGATAACTTCATTTCAAAAACTAATGTATTAACTAAGTATTAATCTTAAAATATTCCGTCAATCATCTTTAGGTATGTAAACTTGTTAATTAAATGTAATTATGTAATGAAATTATCTGTATTAACTAAGTATGAATCTTAAAATGTTTCGTCATTCATCTATAGGTATGTAAACTTATTAACTCTGTCTTAACTAATTATGAATTTTAAATGTTTCGTCATTTATCTCTAGGTATGTAAACTTATTAACTAAATGTTATTATGTAAACTCTCCTTTACTTAAACCTTAATTTAATATAGCTCCGTTTGATTTAATTATTTACTACTAAAATTATGTAATGAAATTATCTGTATTAACTAAGTATGAATCTTAAAATGTTTCATTTATAGGTATGTAAACTTCCCTGTCAAAAAACCAAAGTATTTTCCAACTTTATCTGTTAAAATGTAGATTCCCCACACTGTTGTATTTCGCCATGTGTTCTCTTCCCACATTTTAAATAATAAAACTTAATCCCTTTCGGTCCAAAAACTCCCAAAAATGAATTGTATAGCAAACTAGTTGTAAATATTTATGTTTTCTGTCCCCTGTTAAAATATTGTTCTATCTTATCTCCAAAATATGTTAAGAATAGTATAAAAGCTGTAAACGTTGTAAACAAATCACCAGTCTTGAAGATGCCTACTTAGGCGAAAGCGCTCGTTGGTCAAAATAATAAAAAATAAAACTAAACCAAGAAGTTTCATTGATAAGTTTATTTATAAATTTTATCATTATCATTAAATTAACATATGCTGATATTACGAAGACATGATTTATTTGCAGTATGCATTTTTTTTTTTTTAAGAATGTGTATTCGTTCCTTCCATGCTAATCCAAGACCTCAAACCTACTTTAAACTGTACCAGTGATTTAATGTTTTGTAGTTCCTTAGTTAGAAGACTGAAGGATCTTGGACCAACATGTAAGGAGTGCTTTTGTGCGAACTTAGTTCTGCATCCTGGAACTGACAGTACACTATGGGATCTATTACTAATACGATTTAAATTATTACTAAACAATTTCAACAATTTCTTTTCGAAGCGGGATCTGGGACGTATGGCCGCGGTCTCCGTTTGGAACTAAAACTGTATTCCTCCACTGTCATGCTGGGAAACGAGAATTAGGCGATTGTACTGACCATGTATTTTTGGTTGATCGTAAATTGACATTGCTGCAGTGAGAAGTACTATGAAACCTTTTAAAGTTTCTATGTTTTTGTCATTTTTGCGCTTTGATTATACAGAAATATGAAATTTTCGTTTAGTAACATTAAAAAAATTGAAAGTAAATATGCGAAGCTAAAAAAAGACACAAGTCTTTATAAACAGTTTCGGGTAAGAGATGGACGCTTTCATTGTATCCCGTGATGTTATCTTGTAACTCGGCGGAAATACATATTGGGCCTTACTTTTTAGATATCCTTATACCAGGTTTATATTAGGAAATAACAATACCTAGTTTAACTATTTATAACCGATATAAAAAAAGCTTACTTATAAAAATATTTATTACCTAGAATAACAATTCACAGGTTATTTCATGCTTATTTTTTTCAAACAGGCAACACTGATATGTGCGCGTGCGCAGTAAGTTTTATAACAACATAAAAATACGTCAAAGTCAAATCGAGACTTTTGTCAGTGTAATGGAGAACACGGAGAAAACCGTTAGAAAAATAAATTAAAATTAGGAAGAAGAGGAGAAGTTAAAAACGAATTCTATACTTTATTCGTGATTCTATTTTATCACAATTAATTAAAACACATACAAACATATAACATTTCATTACAATATTTGAGTTTGTCCAAACGTTCGTAGACTTCACTTAAATCAACAAATGGAAGAATTGAAGAAATATGGATGTTCAAACATAGGCGAAATGGTGAATGTTACACAGTGTGTAAAGTGCCCACTTAAACCAGCCAATGACAGGTCATAAGCCCTGTAAATGCCTAGACTTCCACATTCCCTTATTTAAGGTATTCTCCATCCCTGTTGTTATTTATTAATATAATATTTCAGATATTATTAAAACAAATAATTAAAAATCACTTGAATTGCATTGAGATTCGCAGTACTTCGAAATTGAATATAATTGAAAAAAAACTGATAAACTATCCATTTTGATTACCGAAAAATATGACTTTTGACAGATCGCGTGTTTATTCCAGCGTTATACCACATAATGTGCAGGTATAAGTTTCTATGGTCACTATCCCAGATTTAAACCGAGTTAAACTCTATGCGAGGTTCATAAGGAATACTTTTTGCTAAACCATCATTATTCTACCACTATTCTCAAGCTTAACTTTATACCCGATCTATTAGTAAGGATCATAATATCTTTTGAACCGAAATTGATATGTAATTGGGAAAATACAAAGTCTAGGCATTTACAGTGCTTAGTTAGTTCCAGTAATCACTGTAAATACTGTGTAATAGTAACATTAACCATTCTACCTATGTTTGAGCTTTCCGCATGTTTACAATTTACATTTCATGTTGACAAAGGACAGTTCTAACAGTTATCCGGCATAGAAGAAACATTCTAATTTTATCACTTCTTCAGAATCCCACTTTGCTTGTTTATCTGAGAGAGCTATTCCAACCTCTATCACAACATGGACTATACCTTCATTCTAGAGAGAACCCTTTTAATAACCTTTCGCCGCTCTAATTTTCTTGCCTCCTCTTTCACAGTTGTAGCTGCTTGATTGATCGAATTAAATTTCACTATCTAAATATTTGAGTTGTTCCTTTCTTCTTCTTCTTTCCCCCTATCTCCTCTCCTCTCTTCATAGTATAGGGTTAATTTGGTTTTTTGGTTGATTTTTGTTTTTGATTTTGAATAAAATTTTAATATTCAGTATAACTCCTTAGAATATTTCAATGTACTTGTAATTTTCTCGAACTGAACGGTTTGGGTAGATAGGAAAAAATTGCCTATGGGCAATATGCCCGCCCTTATATGTATATATATACATATTGTTTATTCTCAAATGTAATTTAAAAAAACTAAATTGTTAAGTGTCCTCGGCACGGGAAACCCCAGTGAGGTCACATTATTTTTATTATTAATTATAGTTTGTAAGCGAAAAAAATGAATAAATAAATAAATAAAGATATATTGTGGATATGTACATAAAGTGTTAAATAAATAATAATAATAAATGAAACATAATAACATGACAGTTTTCCGTGTCCGGGTGGATGAAGAATGCATTTAAATGTGTAATAATTTCTACCGAAGAGTAGTAAAAGTGTCGGAAACACTCCCTTAGGATTCCATTTCTCACACAGCTCTGTATTTTTCATCGCGCTGGGGCAGATAAAATAACTATTAAGTACCATAGCTGTGTGAAGTCTGTCAGACAGACTGAAGTAATTTGCTAATTCATAGTGAATAGTTCGTTAGGGTGAAACAAAGGGTGAAATATACGTTAATGATCGATTCACTAAATTTAGACAACATTTTCTGTAATAATAGTCGCGATCACAAGCTTCTAATAATAGAGGCCATAATGACAACCAACTTGCACATTTAAGAGAAATGTTATGCAGCAACTAAGTCATTTTGGAAGGCCGCTAAAGATCGATTTAAGGCTAATGACACCAAAAACGTGAAATCAAAAAAGAAATGGACATTGAAAATTAATTCAATAACTCAATAATTGCATTGGCAAAATAACGTCATTCGCACCACTATGTCAAAGGTGCCATAATAATATGAACAATATTTTGAATTTGTCCAAATTTTCATAAACAAGGACTGGATTCAACTCCAGAGGAAGCTGCCAATAATAAGCACATATCACAAAAGAGATGAAGAACATTTTAGAGAAGGTAATATAGAAGTCTAGGCATCTACAAGGCTTATGACGTGTCGTTGGCTGGTTGATGTGGCCACTTTACACACTGTGTAACATTCACCATTTTGCCCATATTAAAACATCTATATTCCTTAAATTCTTTCATCTGTTGATGTTTGTGAAGTTAAAGAGCTGAAACCTTTATTTATGCGGGTAAGATTCATCTGATTGAAGGTGTGCAGGTGATGTAATTCAATCAGATGAATCTCACCCGCATAAATAAAGGTTTTAGCTCTTCACTTCAAAAACATCACGAGATGAAAGAATAGAAGGAATGTAGATGTTCAAATACGGGCAGAATGGTGAATGTTACACAGTGTGTAAAGTGGCCACGTAAACCAGCCAATGACAGGTCATAAGTCCTGTAGATGCCTAGACTACTATATTACCTCTAAAATGTTCTTAATCTATGTTGTAATATGTTATTATATGAGGCTATAACTTAAAAACCTTATTTTTTAAGGAAGTTTGAGCGTTTATTAAAGGAAATCTTGTAAAATTCTGTTATTCAACGTATTGTCCATCGGATGTCACGACATTTCTCCATCTTTCTGGCAATTTGTGGATGCTATCCTAAAAAAACCATCTTTTGAATCTGTGAACGAATCGACCCAAGTTTTTATGGCTCGGACTGAATTGAAGCGTATTCCGGAAAGTGCATTCTGCTTCGACCGAAACTAATGGAAGTTAGAAGGTACTTAAAGTGTCCAAAATCACAATCATAAACGTTTTTTGTTAATTTTTGTTTAATATTTAAAGCATTTACTTTTTGATCAAACATTTTACCAAATCGTCGCTTTAGTTCGTTTTTGTCCAACAGACCATTTTTAACGAAATTCAGTTAAGTGTATATAAGTTCTGAGAAAGCCCTTATTTATAAAATTCAAATGAAAACAATTTTTAAAAATTGTGTAAGGGATTTGTTATCGAATTTCGCCTTAAGTTGTGGTCATTATTTATGCCTGTTTCGTTAAAAAAAAGTAAAGCTCCATTTCTGCAGATTTGTGTTTTAGTATGTTGGACAAAAACAAACTGAAGCGACGAAATGCTAATTGATATTTGTAAATAACCACTTACCGACATATCTATGTCCACCGATTTCGAGACGTATCCGTCTCTTCGTCAGGACACCAATCAAACTAACAAGCAAAACCCACTATACACCTTCACCATAATTGTTGCACAAAAATATAAAACCAATATGACATGCATTTTAATGGTCAACCCTTAAATGCGCTAAAAAGGTTATGAAAATGTTTTATGTTGTGGGAGAAATAGTTGAAAAAGGGGGAAGGGGTGAAGGAAGGGGCGTGAGTTTAATAGGTTTAATAGGGTATAGAAGGTTTTGCATGTTGATTTAATTTGTGTCCTGAAGAGAGACGGGTACGTCTCGAAACCGGTACACATAGAAAAGTCGGTAAGCGGCTAAACACAAATGTTTAATAACATTTTGTAAATAATTGTTGTTGTTGAATATATATTACCATATAATTATATTGCGTACATTGTTTTATATTGATCTGAGGTCAGAACTTACGAACGTCTAAATCTTTACAGTAGTTTTACTCAGTTTGACACATTTAGACTTGTGGCACTTGGCGTAATAGGAGAGCGCGAACAGAGTTGCCATTTTGAAATGAAAGCGTGCCCGTTCGGGGTGCCTAAAATTCCCGATTTTTCAGAAAATTATTTTAATTAAAATTTGATTCGAGAAATTAATTCAGCACGTATGATTAATATAATGTGATTCCTACATTAACTAACGACTACTAACTGAACGATGAAATATTATCATCTGTGTCTAGTATACGAGATTTGGGTATTATACTTGACACTAAACTTTCTTTTACAATTCATATTGAACATATTATCAATAAATCCTTAAAACTTCTTGGGTTTATTAACAGAAGCACAGCTGACTTCAAAAATATCAAAACCCTTAAAACTCTCTTCTGTTCCCTAGTTCGCCCGCACCTAGAGTATTCCTCTGTTATCTGGTCTCCATATTATGATGTTCATATCAAGAATATTGAATCAGTTCAACATCGATTTTTAAGAAAGATAGGCTGGAGGTTGGGCTTATCCAGAGACGTATATACGTATATTGAGTTAGAAACTACCTTGAATATATCTTCTCTTCGAGACCGTCGAAATAAATCCGACCTTATGGTCATATTTAAAATTCTTAACTCACTCTTTGATGCGCCTGAACTACTGAGCTCAATAATATCAAATATCCCATCTAGAAACCTCAGACGAAACTTACTCTTTCATACCGATAACCATAGAACTAACTATGGTTTTCATTCCCCTATGCCCAGAATTCTCAGGTCTGCCAACAAACATACCAGTCTTGATTTATTTGATAACAAGTTGTCTTCTTTCAAACGATCACTGAATCAAATTCAATTATAAACACCTCTCTCCCGCTTCCACTCCCACAAAGTCTACTATAAACCATCGAGTCTTTCTTATTTTGTTATAATAATTTTCTACGTATAAATGTGTCCATAAAAATACTCATTGGGCGTATATATAAATAAATTAATTAATTAACTTTTTTCGGGCGTCGAGAATTATTTTAACAGATATTTTGCTTACAACATATGAATAACATAATATTATATAGTAAGTGTTTTAAAGTGTTGCGTGCATTGGTGTCTTATTGTGGTGTGATGAGTCGCTGACCTGAGGTCGACGCTCCCAAATGTAAAAGTAAAAATCTTCACAAGACGTTTAGAAATTTTCTTTTGTCACAATTATTGCCTTTACTGACTCAATATTTAATATAGTCCCTTTTTTACTCGCATTATAAACGTAAAATAACTGGCAGTGATTTACATAATAAGTGAAGAGGTATATGAACTGAAATGTTTGGTAAAAGAATTATACGAAGCATCTAGAAAAATTGCTCTGCAAATGAATATAGTCTAAACCAAGATTTTGTATATGTACTAGAAATAAAACTATCGGTGCTGTTGACGAGTACATTTACCTTGGACACAAAATCGAATTGGGAAAATCAAATTAAACTGCCAAACTGCTAAGGCGAACCGGGTTGTTTCGGAAAGCTGAAACACGTTTTGGAACTAAGGAAATCCCAAAAAATCTAAAGGGTAAAGTCTACAACTCTCGTGACCAGCCGGTGATAAGATACGATCTTGAAACCATGTCACTCACTGCCGGAAGTGTTCAAAAAATTAAGTGCACTCAGCGGTCTACGGGAAGACAAATGTCGGGCGTCTCCTTAAGAGACCGAATAAGGAATGAGGAGATAAGACGCCGTACAAATGTGGCCGATATCACATAAAGAGTAGGAAGACAAAAATGGCAGTGGGTGGGTCATGTAGCGAGACAAGAAGTCGATAGGTGGACCCCCAGGATAGCGCCCTTGATGTGATTTTCACAAAAATGGCGCTATATAAATTATCCAAACATTATTATTATTATTACTAAATTGGAGACCCTACGAAAGTAAAAGGAAAGTAGGGAGACCGCAGAGGAGATGGACTGACGACATCGTTGAACTCGTGAGACATGGATGGAAGCAGAGTCCCAGGACATAAAAACATGGAAAAAAAATGGAAGAGGCTTATATCCAGCAGTGGAAAGAAACGGACTGATAAGAAGAAGAACTGGCAGTGGCCTAAAATATTCATCCTTAAGCGGGAGGATTCAAAGTTTCATTTAATACATGTTAATTTCTTCAACCGATATATCTTCGTTCTCAATAGACTAAATTTTTGTTTAAAATTAAAAATGCCTGTCACGGATCAATGCCGGCCGCACGCCAGTCTAGACCTTAAACTTTTCACAAGAATAAGGCTGCCATTAAAAAAAAAACAGGATCCCAAAATTGCGTTATGAATTAAGGTTTAAAAATGTATGAATAGATGCCTGAATGTGTGAAGAATGAAAAGAGTTTGAATGAATTAATAATAAATGTTGTTTAATGTGAGATTATGTAACTTGATAAGTAATTTTTTATTTTATTTAATGCACAAAATACACAATTTTATCATAGAGCATAATTAATTTTTTTATGTACCGACTTGTTAGAAAATTCCGTGTTAAGTCGGGACTCTTCTATATATAAATCAAAAACACTTATTAACATATTAAACAATATACAAAATAATCAAAACAATAAGCAAAATAATAATAGAAAAATATCAAAAATTAAAATTTTACATGTCAAAAAATAGAATGCAGAAAAGTTATTTTATTTTATTAAAATAAACGGCATATCTGCCTTTTACAAATATTTATAATATTAACATATTTGGCTTAATATATAGGTATTTTTTTTTTCAAAAACATGAATATTAAAAACAAGAATTATAAAAAATAAAAAAAATCACACCAAAAATTTTTACAAGATTTATATTTAAAAAAATAACCTAAAAATTATACAGCATATTCAGTAGCAAGTTTAAATAATAAAACATTCTACAGTAAAACATCAAGAAAATCATAAGTACTGTTTCACACAGCTAGGCAAAGTGAACAAAAAATTGTATTTGAAATGCACGAATAAATAAATATAATTACCATTCACCATCTTAGAAAAAGTTCAAAAGGTTTGTTCTATAGGAACAATACCCTACTCTAAATATATCAGATACGTGAAAATAACTATTGCCGAGTTCATGAAGTCTATTTAATACTGCATTACAAGTATACACTGTCCGTGAATTGTTGCTACAAAACGGTGGCACCTGTCTAGTCATTCTTCCAGGTACCCTGAAGTTGATGAGAGATAACAGTTCTGGGCAATACCATATTGAATTTACAATTTTGAATAAATTTGAAAGGTCTATAATTTTCCTTCTTTCGTTATGTTTTAACAAATTTAATGTTTGTAGTAAAAAATCGTAATTTAAAAATTTGAATATATATAATAATACATGGCAATATGTTATTAATAATTTATAGTTTTTTTATAATTCAATTCGGTAATTTATTGATAGTAAAAATAAATACAAAATAAAACAATAAAGTAATAAAAGTAATTAAAGTAAGTGTAAATATGAATTTTTATGTTATTTGTAATATAAGCCAACTTAAGAAATACATTTTTTTAAATGCCTGTCCAATGCGGCAAATGCCTGGCACATGGTAACCAAAGTACATGTATCATTAGAATCGTAAAAATCCGCTCTAAATATGTATTATATTTTCAACGTTATTCTCGAATTGTGAAAATACCCTGTCGTAGACAAAATAAAACTTGAAAATTTACTTCTTCAAATGATCACCGTTGTATACATAATATAAGGAAAAAATATCTACATTATGTGCGAAAGGGATGCAAATACCACCGTGTCCATACCAGGTGTTTTACGTTAAAAAATAATATTCTCTTAGTAAATAATCAAATACCTTTTTAATATAGCCCACTTTACTGATTTAAAAATTATCCAATCGTGTAACTTTTAACCTCCTAGCCCCTCCGTTTCTCAAACCCTTATCCCCACCCATTCTCTAACATACCACCACTAAATAATATTAACTTATATAAAGTTAATATTTGAAGCACTAACTTTGTGGTTGTTCATTATAATAAAATAAATAAAACAACTTTGTTTTTAACCACTATTTTTTTTTTTCTTCAGCCGACTGGTTTCAAAGCAAACAAGCTTCTTCGTCAAGGTTTACGTAACGAATGAATCAATTCCTATTTTATTTTTATCATGTTCACTAAATACTACATGTGAACCCAATAAATTAAGTCTTTTTTTCTTACAAGGGTGGTAATTTGATATTAATATTTTTGAAGCTAGGCAGGAGAAGACTAAAAGAAATATTGTTTATTTGGTTATTAATTATTGTTTTCTTATTATGAATCGCTTTTTGAATTTCTAAGATTTCTAAGTTGTCTAATTTTAATATTTTATTTTCAACATGAAGTACTCTTAATCCAGTGTTCAGATTATTTTCAATCAGATGATTTGCGAATTCAGAAAAAATATTATTATTTAAGAATCTTAAGTGTTCTTTTACTCTAATATTGAAGTTTCTTTTAGTTTTTCCAATGTAGATTGAATCGCAATCATTACAATTTATTTGGTATATCCCAGATTTATTACTTTTATGGACTTTGTCTTGGCAATTTTATTAGTTGTGTAGAAAGCCGGTTCAATGTTTGATGGTAGGGAATTAGATAATTGTTTTGAAAAAATGTCATTTATAAAAAGAATTCGCCTCCATTGTTTAGGTGGGTTTGCTTTATTAATTCATTAGTTACGTTAACCTTGACGAAGAAGCTTGTTTGCTTTGAAACTGGTCGTTGGAAAAAAAAAAAAATAGTGGTTAAAAAGTTGTTTTATTTATTTTATAATATTGACTTAATTTTTAGTGCATTTTCGGCTGCGATCGAAACCGGTAGACTAAAAATCGATTAGTAGTTATTTACCATTAGAAAGTTATTGCTTTAAACATAAACAACGACATAAAATAATTATTTTTGTATTTTTATCTTAATTTTTTAAGTTTTTGAGATACTGTTATGCAATGGAGACCTTTATAATTATTTTTTTTATTTCAACAGTCCAAATGTGTAACAAATTACCATTAAAATATTGCGCCACGTAAATTCATGTAAAGTAGGCACCTACCTATCTGGTTTCCATAATTCTATATCATTACTCACTTTTCAGGGGAAATGAAACGAAGACTGTCGGTATGTTCATTGTTTTCGAAAGAATTAGAATTTTTATTTACCGTGGTAATCCTGAATAACTCTATTACCCGTGAAACGTCCGTCGGCCTCAACTCAAAATTTCAAAACAGCATTAATTTAAAACACACGCGATTTGAGTTTTATTATCAAACCTCTTTCTGCGCCTAATATTAATAAATCTCGAAATTTTTACTTGAATTATGTAGAAATCACGTCAAACGTGTGTATGACATTTTTTTATTAATTTAAAATAAATACAAGAAAACTTTTATTGGCTCTTCCATAAAGTTGCCACATGTTTATTTTTATTTATTTATTCATACTTTTCTCTTACAAACTATAATTAATAATCAAAATAATGTGACTTCACTGGTGTTACTCTTGCCGAGGACACCTTACAATATACTTTTTTGAAATGTTTTTACATTTGAGAAAAAACAAAGAAGACTAATTAACATATAACAACAGAGATGAAGAACATTTAAGAAAAGGTAATATAGAAGTCTAGGCATCTACAGGGCTTATGACCTGTCAATGGCTGGTTTAAGTGGCCACTTTACACACTGTGTAACATTCACCATTCTGCCTATGTTTGAACATCTATATTCCTTCATTTTTTTCATCTGTTGATGTTTGTGAAGTTAAAGAGCTAAAACCTTCACTTATGCTGGTGAGATTCATCTAATTTAATTATTTCACCTACATACTAGGCAACGCCTGAAAATGTTATTTTTTCAATTTCTATACTTCTTCATGGACCAGGTAATTTATCAACAATATTTTGAGTTTGCCCAAATTTTTGTAGACAAGGACTGGATTCAACTCCCTGGGGAGCTGTTTATATTAATTTATTACAACAGAGATAAAGAACATTTAAGAAAAGGTAATACAGAAGTCTGGGCATCTACAGGGCTTATGACCTGTCAATGGCAGGTTTAAGTGGCCACTTTACACACTAACAAAAATAACAAAACCTAACATAAGCTTTACACTTGTGGATGAGTTGATTCAATATTGGTTTGGGCGAATGAGACAATCCATTTTACTTTTACCTAGCTCCACTTTCAATTTTTTAATAGCCCTTTTAAACATTTTCTCGTTACTAATTGTTTTAATAGATAGTGGAAGTAGGTTATAGATTTTAATTTAATAATACTCAAAATCCCTTTGTCCAAAAGCGGTATTAGTGTGTTTTTGTTTAAGTTGTCTTTGTGTTGAGGATCTAGTGATTATATTGTTTTATTGAAGGGGTTATGTCTTTCATTTGAGTAAGAGTAGTTTTTTAATCTGTAAGTGAGTTTTGTTTTAGCGTATAATTGTTTTGGTGTCATAATTTGTGATTTGTGAAATATTTCTTCGTTAGATGTCTGTATCGAAACTCTGAGTATTATTTTGGTCATGGATTTTTGTGCAACAAATACACTATTTAAAACTGTGTCACTCGCACCACCCCAACCGATTATACCGTATTTCAATATAGATTGGCACAATGCAAAATAAATATTTAAAAGTTCCTGTACATTAATTATATTTCGAATTGTATTGAATATATACGTTTGTCTTTTAAATTTGTTTGTAATGTGTATTTTCAATCTGCTGTTTCCACTTTAAATTTATATCAATAATAACTCCTAAGTATTTGACATTGTCTGTCCTATCCAATATTGGGCCATTACAATGAACACTTTGAAGATAATTATTATTATGTAGTTTGATGTTAAGATAAGCATTTTGTGAATAGTTTCTAGAACTGATTTGAAATGGAATGAAGTTAGTTTTAGATTTATCAAGAGTTGATTGTTGATCGTACAGCTACGATCTTGAGTTAATTTATGTATTATGTTTTGAATCTTGAAGTAGGGCACACATGAACATATGCTTAAGTGTGCTCTCTTAATAACAATGGCCATTAGATTTTATTTATAAGTTGGTTTGCGCAACATCTGCGCCATTTTCGTGAAAATCACCTCAAGGGCGATGTACAAAAAAATAATATTTAAGTACATCTTGCAGCTACAGTGCGCATGGACGATAAGTAATCTAGCCCTAATTCACATTTGACAATGAAGTTTAGTGTTTGAATAATATTGTAAACATATATTATTATAAACATATAAAAAATATGTTTATAACAAAGATAGGAGTTAGATAATAACAGGTCTTGCTGCTACTAGCGCATTGACTGTTGAAATTCTAGACCCCATTTACAAGTTTTTTATACTTATTTTATTTTATTTTATATTATTTAGAAAACATACAGTCATACAAAATAAGTACTAAAAACAACAATTTTTAACATAAAAAGACCAATTAAGTTTTCATAAATTAAAAAGATATAAACATTAAATGTGACAAAAAATAAAAAATAAATAAGAATTTTAAGTGAAAAAAGGATAATTGTTGACATTTGCGTTTTCCATGGAGGTAATAAATTGAAATAAATAAAAATACCGAATGCACACTCCGAGCCATCCATGCACACACATGAACGCACATATAAAACATACACAAACATATACATTACATGCGGCACATATACATAGCATAAACCACTCAAGATGTACATTCAGCAACTATCCCAAATAATCGACCCCATGAAGAAATTTTCTGTACAAATGCAACGTGCAGTTAAAAATGTCTACATCAATACTGTCTACTTAATAACATTTACTTACATATTGAAACTAGATTACCAATCGCCTTGCAGCAACAAAGCACATTGAGGAGTCGAATTCTAGCAACTTAAAATTATATAACATATTACAACAGAGATGAAGAACATTTAAGAGAAGGTTATATAGAAGTCTAGACATCTACAGGGCTTATGACCTGTCAATGGCTGGTTTACACACTGTGTAACATTCACCATTTCGCCCATATTCAAACATCTATATTCCTTAAATTCTTTCATCTGTTGATGTTTGTGAAGTTAAAGACTAGACTTCTATATTACCTTCTCTTCAATGTTCTTCATCTCTGTTGTAATATGTAAATATAAACAGCTCCCCAGGGAGTTGAATCCAGTCCTTGTCTACAAAAATTTGGACAAAATCAAAATATTGTTAAAATTATATAAACAATATTTTGAGTTTGTCTAAATTGTTGTTAATATTTACATTTTATAACAGAGATGAAGTACGAATTATATCAATAAACTAACAAAACTTATCAATAAGCATGGTAAATAATTTGTTGAGTGTTCATGCTAAAAAGTAAACAATAAATATATATACTGCAATTCTTGGTAACAAAGGTCTACGATGTATGCAAGAGAAGCGATTTGCTGATGAATGTCGATAAATCGAATGTGATGGTTTTTGAAAGAAATGAAAGTATGACTAAATGTGAAATCACTGTGAATGGAGTTATACTAAAACAAGTAGAGGAATTTGTGTATCTGGGAAGTATGTTCACTAGGGATGGAATGACTGAGAAAGCTATTGAAAGGAGGGTGAGTGCCGGGAACAGAGTGAACGGTGCACTTAAATCGACCTTGGCAAATAAATGCTTGTCACAAGAGGCAAAATTGGCAGTTCACAACGGAGTCCTGGTCCCATCCCTGATGTATGGGAGCGAAGTATGGACTTGGAAGAACAGGGATGAAAGTAGGCTGAATGCTGTCGAAATGCGATCTCTCAGGCGAATGTGTGGTAAAACTATGTACGATAGATGCACAAATGTTGAGATCCGTACATTATGTAAGGCTGAGACAAGCATTATCGATAAAATCAAGAAAGGAGCTCTGCGCTGGTTCGGACATGTAGAACGAATGGACAGCGAGAGAACGGCTAAGAATATTTACAATGCGAATGTTGATGGATGCAGAAATAGAGGAAGACCGAGAAAGATGGACATGTCAAAAGTCGGAATAATCGGCGCGCGTGCATGAGAAGATGTATGAATGTAGAGGAAGCGAGATCTGTATGCAAAGATAGAGTGTTGTGGCGTTCTATCCTCTCTGCCTACCCTTACGGGGAAACGGCGTGATGGTTTGTTTGTTTGTTTGTTTGTTTGTATAATAAACCATTGTTTTTGTTGTTTTTGTTGTTGAATCATAATCATAATCGTAGGCCTCATTAAACGACGTGCTTCAGCTGCACTTTTAAAAGGGCTAAGCAGAAAAATAAAGCATCCCCTAAACGCTGTATATTTGGCACATAATTCGACATCTTCGTTGTTAATTTTTTTATTTCCGTTGTGATATGCGTTGGTATTACGACTGATTATTGTTGACAGCTGTTTGACCTATAAAACAAACACAACTTCTAAAATATACGTTCACTGCGCGTGCCACTAGTGCCATCTATGTGCTAAACCCGGAAACTTAGTTCCGCACCTAGTATATTGTCGTTGCGCCAGCAATATCAGTTGACCGGTTTTTCTTTTTTAAAAGTATTTTTAATATCTCATTAAGATTACGCAACTTTTTTTCAACAAAATAAATTAAAAAAATATCAACAATGTTTGATCATATCCAAATGCTTGCAGACTGGCTGAATTTCCCTTCTCAATAATGTTTTCCCTCTCTGTTGCAATAAATTTAAATATGAACAACTCCCTAGGGAGGAAATCCAGCCAGTCTGCAAGCATTTGGAAATAATCAAACATTGTTGAATTACTACCTGGTAAAAGAAGAAGTATAAAAATTAGAAAATCGCTTTCAGGCGTTGTCTAGTAGGTGATTTGGTTCAGCCGGATGAATCTCACCCACGTGATAAGGGTTTCAGCTCTTTTACTTCACAAAAGTCAACAGATGGAAGAGTTGAGGAAATGTGGATGTTCAAACATGGGCAAAATGGTGAATGTTACACAGTGTGTAAAGTGGCCACTTAAACCAGCAAATGACAGGTCATAAGCCCTGTAAATGCCTAGACTTCTATATTCCCTTCTCAATTATTTTTTATCCTCTCTGTTGAAATAAATTTAAATAAAAAATATCACTTAACGGATATTGGCGGCGCAACGACGATATGCAATAATTTTCAAAATAAAAAAATTATAAATTTGCATTTTTTTGCTTTCCACTATAAATGAGAAAAATTTAGACTGTCCACGTTTTATTAATGAACGAAAGTAAAATTGGGGTTTTTACGAGTTCGGGAGTGCAATACTTTATCTGAAGAAATAAATCTATATTGGGAATAATAAAACAAGAAAAAAAGATGGTCTTCATTCATAATATCGTAGTCGTAAAATTGTGGGCTTGTGTTCCGGATGTAACTTATTTTATCGTCCAACCACCCTTTATTACATTTGTATCTCGTTCACTTTAGTTACATCCATGCAAAAATAGACACGTTATTCCTACACTAATGTATTAACATATTTGACACAGCGAATATTGCGTTGACCTCAACAATAAGAAAGTTCAGTGTTACAGGAAATTAGATGCCAAAAATGTTTTTTTACACGCCGTAAAAATTGGAGCATTAAATTGTACGCAATTGTGCAATATTTCTTTAAAATGTATGAAAAAAATAATCAAAATATTTTCGATAAAAATGAACCGCTTTGAACGACGCCACTCGTCTTTCCGAATCCATCAATAATAGAGTATTATGATGGATTTCTGGTTAATGGGAAGCTAATTCACCAATCAACAGTACTCACCGAAGAGAACTTGTTAATATTATATATAGGACGGGTGCGCGTGAATTAATTTGAGGTTAAATGAGAAAGATGGATTACAATTAAAGTTTTTATTAAGTAGATACACACGAGTTTCATCATATTATTTTGTATAGAAGGAATTTACAAAAGCGAACACTGACGGAGAGCTGGTGGCCGAGCGACACAAATATCTTGCCTGAGCTGACGTTGTAGCGGGCTACGCGTTCGAACCTGTCAACATCACGGCTTTGGTGTTACCCTCCACAATATAAAGAAAATGTATCATTTCAGCGAGAAAATACTTATCGTGAAACGACAAAACTAATTAATTAACCAATTTCTCCCATGGCACGCGAGCGAAGCCGCGGGTAAAAGCTATTCTTAAAATAAATATTGGTAATCGATAATGTTATTAAGTATTTTGAAGAGAAAATCTCAATTGGCTTGTAACTCTGGATATTATTAGTCCAATACTTTGCATACAAATACGTAATGCTATACAGTAAATGGATCCAAGAATAGATTGTTCCACGGAAAAATACCATTTCTAGGAATACAAAGTAACCATACTTACCATCGTCCTTGGCACACGACCAAAATACCATCAACGTAGGGAGGTCTCCTATCCGACATCCTTGGCACCTCGAAGCAGTCTTCGGTCGAATTTCTAGGTCAAATATAGATACATAATAACCTTTAACGAATGTTGGTGTAATTTGATTCAACATTTGAAAGTAATTAAAGGTACTTTTTTCGACCTCATCTTAGAAAATATCTTCCAGCGTTTTTATCACTTTAACCTGTAAAAATAATATTTTACAGACACTTGGTCTGTAATAAACAGATTCTGGTTAATAAATGATCGAGTGATTCACCATTTGCTCGATCACAATGGCCACATTTGTCGGTAATCATATATGCGATAACAAATTCTCACCTTGATTTTTTGTTGTTTTATCGATTCCAATGGAACATCGATTTAAATTTATCGATCGGGATTATTGCCACATTTTAACCTGTTGCGTGCGTTTTAGCCTAATATTAAATGTCACCAATCAAAATATTTACGTTTTGCGACGTGTATAGCCTCACCATTGGCATTATATTTGGCAGCGTTCATTATTATATTAATAAAACACGGGAAATACTCTGAAACTGTAGGTTAAGTAAAGTGAATAGGTATGAAGGTTTTCACGGTCACTGTTATCAATTTGTTTATTTTTTGGGTGATACCGTGAGTGTTGGATTTGTTGACATTTCAATCATAATGGAAATATCTGCTGAATGTCATTATGGTATTTTTTATAAACTTTTGTCCAAGTGTTGCATTTAAATGATGTTGAATAAAGCTATGAAAATCGCGTAGTAAATAATATTTGTTGTATTATTTGATTTCCACAGAACCACAAAAAAATAGCCATTTATCATAATATTACTTATATATTATGTACTTATACGTAGGTACAAATCAATGAACAGTTTTTGTAGATTACCCATAAAATAAATCTCTGCTTGCTACTGGTAATTCCTAAATGTAACAAAAATTCTGAAATGATAAAAAAAAAAACGGTTTCTATAGAGGTATAACGAATTTAAAAAATACAAATATGCATACATAAACACATACATATACAAAACATACATACATACTCGTATGTAAATTTGCATGCGTTACTTATGGTTCATATTGATCTTATGCAAGTATCGATAATTTTGTATTTGATTTTAAGGGTTTTCATTTTTCATTATATCCATTTATATGCGTTCTTATAGTTTACTCAAATATTTCAATATGAAGGTCATTTTTAACGACTTGTAAATAACTTACTTTGGAAAATACAAACTAAATTGTTGTAAAATTAGGTTAAAACCTCAGACCTCTGATACGTGAGTTCATGAGACAAGCCATAGGACCGCAATCCAATCCAAAGTACTATAGTACAAATTTTATCGAAACTCTAATTAATGGGAGGGTCCGATGTCTTGCGAGATATATCTGCTTGCACAGCGTAAGGTCAAACTCAGCTACTTGGTTAAGTTTAAACTATGCTTAGACTTTGCTTAACTATGTTAATTTTATTAAAACTGAAAAATAAATTAGTCATAATAATTAATGCACCCACGTGTTTGTTGTTATAAATTGTAGTTTGACAATGATCAAGAGATTCACATTTATTTCATATTTACATGCAGTAAACTCGATGAAATATCGATAAGTAAATATGTATAGTAGTTTCTAGTTATATAGGAACACCTATAAGTTGAAAACTTTAAAGTTATATTATGCAAATGAATTCGTTTGCATTCATTAAAATACTACGCCTTATGAGTTGTGTATTTTTACAATAAAAATTAAGATAATTTAATTCCGGCCCCAGGTTGGGCGCCATTTGTACCTACATACAGTGGTTCGCCTACAAATCGTGAAGGTTAGGTTGGATTCTCTCCTCGCTACAGCAGTTTTGGCTCTGACATCCAATAATGATTTGCTCCAGCCTCCCTGCCACCCCTGCCTCCTTCCTGCACAGCCCCTCCGTCCTACCCCAACTGGCGGCCGAGTGGGGCGACTTTACAACCTGCCGCATACAACGGGCTTTAACGATCATTTTCTTCGTTACGAAGAGCGCTAACGATTTAACTCGAATTTTTATGTAGATTTATGAGTGGAATAATGTTTTTAAAACGGTGGAAATTGTCATTCGTTACGGTGGGTAAAATTCTTGACACGGAATGTTGTTTTTAATATAGAATCGGCGTATTTTAGTTAATTTTTCTTAAAAAAAGATCCAAACAATCTTTATTTGCAAACTATCGATTTCAATTGAACTTATATATATTGATTGATATTCAAGTCAATTTCTGTTGGTTAACAAGAGCTAGGGGCGCGAAATAGGCAAACAAAGTTAAACTGAGGGCATAACTACACGCATACAGAAAAGTACTCAAATATATTTTTTAATATGTACGCTAAGAAAAATATGAAAAATTTACTATAAACGAACTGCTATTTCAATATGTCATACGAATAAACACAATCAAACATTCAACAATGTTTTGAGTATGTCCAAAAGCTTGCAGACTGGCTGGATTTCCTCCCTAGGGAGTTATTCATATTTAAACTTGTTGCAGAAGAGAGAGAAAACATTTTTGAGAAGAAAACAAGGAAGTCTAGGCATATACAAGGCTTATGACCTGTCGTTGGCTGGTTAAGTAGCCACTATACGCACTGTGTAACATTCATTATTTTGCCTATGTTTAAACATCTACATTCTCTCAACTCTTCCATCTGTTGACTTTTGTGAAGTAAAAGAGCCGAAACTTTTATCACGTGGGTGAGATACATTTGGCATGATAGGTCTTCAGCCCTATAAATGCCTAGATTTCCATATTACCTTCTCAACAATGTTTTTTATCTCTGTTGCAACAAATTGAAATACAAAAAAATAAACTTTAATAGGGGCTAGAAGGCTTAAGAAAGCCTAAGCTGTAACCACAATTGTTCAAAAACCGTTCCCTACTAAAGCTGTGAGGAAAATAATATGAGGACATTTTACATATACAGGCATTTTTTTTTCATAAAAACTTTTATTTTATTAATTTTAAGCGAGCAGCTTAAATCAATTTTCATGATAGTGAGCTGTTGGTGCACTTTAACTTTTCCGAAACAAATCTAGTCCATTTTTAAACCCATTGAGACTACACATTGAAATCAGCCCTTGTAGGAGCTTATTCCAACCATCAACAACCCTATTGCTCAGGAAATGCTTCCGTGGATTTAGTTTGTATATCGTTTTCTTCAGCCTGAGACTGTGGTCCCGAAGGCGAGCTTCTTGATTAAGCTTGAACATGGGATCCAAATTTGGGCAGCTATAGTGACTTGTATGTATTTGTTATGTCATGTAATTAAACATGATTAATTTTCATTGATTTTGCCGTGCGCTATTTTTATTTAAATTTCTACGGAGTAAACCGAGTGATTAATATTATTTTTAACAATATTTTGAGTGTATCCTAATTTTTGTAGGCAAGAAGTGGATTCAACCCCCATGAGGGTTATTTATATTATTTATTTTAAATCTTCAAACACAAATAATAAGTACGTTAGAGGACTTATTGGTAAAAACAGTATCTTCTAGCCCAGTGGTCCTTAACCCTCTGGCCACGGCCCGGTACCGGGCCGTGGACCAAATGGTACTGGGCCACGCAAGGGCCTGCTTAAAAATCAAAATAACTTTTGAAAAATCGAAGATACTCGTACCTTATCCTCTCTTCAAGCATCTTTGTCCTAATCCTGCCCAATTTACAATGACTTACTGTTCTCAAAAAAAAAAAAAATCTTTGATTATTGAAAAATATTTACGAGTACATGAAAATAACATTTTTATATGTATAAACCAGAGGTTCCCAAACTTTTTTGTGTCGTAGACCCCTTGCCATGTTTTTCGGTTTTTGGTAGACCCCCTACTTACCTGATATTGATTTTTCATAATTTTCTAACTGTAGTGAAGTTTAGTGTTAAAAACTTAAAGTTAAAACAAATGTTAAGTTTTATACATTTATTAATTGAATTTCAATTAAAACTACTCAAAATAAAATTTTGTATCTGTTATATAAAATAAACGAAACATAAAATAAACTAAGCAATAAGTAAATGTTTTTAGTGGGAAGAATGAACCTGATGCTTTAATAATAAATTATCAACATTTGGCGTCAATGTTGTCAGGTTTAATTTTGAATCTCCTCGGCCAATGATGTTCAGTCTGTTTCTTTTTTCCGTTAGGAGATTGGTAACAGCGCTGAACCTCCTTTCCACTAGGTATGACGATGGAAAGGAAATTAAAAATTTCCTCGCCATTTTCCATAATACAGGATAAGTAACGGGTATGTTTTTTTGCAGCCAGAAGTGCTGATACCCGCGCTTAAACTGAACCTTAAGTTCTTCGTTTGTACTTATTTCAGTCAGTTCCTCTTGTATTATGACATTCGTTTCTTCTATGTCACCATATGGGTTCATTATCCACGGTGATATTACCATAGTCAAAACATCCTCAAACCCAGTTTTAAAATCTAAAAAGAGGGTATTTAAATGTTGAACGTAGGTTGAAACGTCTCCTGTCTTCCTGGCAGTTTGTCTGTGACAAATTGACGGACAAATGGACCCTCATTTTCATTTCATGGACCCCCAAATTTTTTTTTCGCTGTCGTAGACCCCTTGCAGGTTGTCGTAGACCCCTGGGGGTCGATAAAGACCACTTTGGGAATCACTGGTATGAACTTATATGTATTCATTTAATATGTAATATATTTTCCTTACTAACTTTGTATACTCTCTGTTAGTTCTGAGTTTATACACTATATCTGTTTGTTTACTATAAATATGTATGTAGAACTGTTGATTTCCTAAATAAAATACCCATAAAATTGATCATAGTGCTTTAATGACTGAAAATTAATATTCTTAGGTCATTCCCTGCACTAGGAAAACGCAGCGACAAAAGGGTTGAAGGCCACCGTTCTAGCCAACCGAAAAACAGATTGGTCAAAAGAAGAGTTGGTCATAAATTTGTTCTAAAAAACGAAAATATATATTAAAAAAATTCATTCTGAAAAAAAAATCTAATTAAAACCAGCTATTACTTTATGTACAAACGAATTAGGAAGTTCAGTGGTTTTTTGAATATTTTTTGTTTGTTAGGAGACTGTTCAACTAAGCTTTTTTATTTTTTATGTATCGTATTATCAGCGCTATGATTTTGTAATGTTTTGTGTTTCTAAAATTACTCCACGTGTGACGTCTCAAGCTCTCTTCCGCTTCTTCTTGGTCAGTTCTGCCAATTGGTCCGTTGAGGATAAATAAACCGGAAATCTTCCAAAACTCTCTTGTTATAGGTTGATTCATGTGAACTAGTAACGTTGTTCAAAGTAGTTCGTTTTCACCAAAATATTTTTTTCATTCATTTTCAAGAAACTTTGCAGAACAATAGGGTATTTTCATGTTTTTTTCAATTATCTTTGTTTTTAAATGAACAAAAAATGACGATGATGAGCGTATTAATATATTTTCTTGCGACGTCTGATAAATTTCTAGAACGGTTTGAAATATGAATATTTTGAATAACCCTAAAACGAGACGTTTTGCGCCCAGTGGGACAATCGGCACGTATGACGTTTTGGCGCCAAACTTGTAGGCAACGTTTATTAGAAGCGCAGTTGGCAGTTGTAACACGTGACGTCAAAATGCCGTGTGCCAACGACCGTTTTGAATGTGCTCATTTTTAAACCGGCTCCAAATAAGTATTATATTTTAAACGTTATTCCTGACTACCTATTTAATGCTCTAAATTTTACCGCGCGTAAGAAAACATTTTTTGCATCCAATTTCCCATAGGGATAATGTGCCCTATTTTTTTTCTTTTACGCAATGGGAAACGTTAGTATAAATGGATTTATTAAAAGTATTTTGACGTCATCTCATATTTAAGAAAAAAAAGGAACGATAAACAGTAAACACTTTCTTATTTTTAAAACCCCTAATTATTTTTTAAAATGTACTGTGTGGAACGTACCTCTCGTGTAAAAGAAGATTCCTGTATAATTTTTCATTCAATTTTTCATTTCATCTTAAGGGCGCTTTACACAGTGATTCTATAGATAAATAAATTCAAGTGAAGCTTTTAAATTTGTAACTTTATTAAGACAATTTATTTTGGTATCACATACTACGAATTTATTTAAATGATTTAGTGGGTTTTAAGCTTTTTCCGAAATATCACTTCACTCTCACAGCCTCGCACTTCTGCTTGGAGAGCATTCCATGCCATCCAGGGCCTGCGACCGCAAATGCATTCACTGAATTTAGTGCGCTGTTTGCGAAGAGGTAACTTTTTCTCTCGCCGTAGACCTAACTGATATAAGCGTAAGACGCCTGTCAACCAGTTCATCTGGAATCCAGAGTTCCCTTAGATATTCCGGAGCAGAGTTGTGCAGTGATTTATACATAAGACAACAGAGTTTGTATTCCACCCTCTGTGAATAACGTAGCCGGTGTAATTCCCGAAGTAGTCGAGTGATATGACTGCACTTAGAGATTAAAATTTAAAAAATAAAAATAATAATTGATAAACCCTTACGGGTTACATACATATAACATTTTTTTTTTACTTTTAAAATTCACATTCTACTGTTAATAATAATATTTTTGACATCTTTTGTTTATTTTTGTCTGGTAATTTATTTTATATTTCAGCCCATGGTTTATTAGTCTCGATTGTCATTTTCTCATTTTAGAAGGATGAACATGATATTTTTCTGATATTCTCGTATTGTGTTCATGTTTACTACAGTTTTTTCAAGTTTTAACTCTTCGTCCACAACTACATCAGTGGCTAATTTATGAATAAATTTTAAGGATTTTAGTTTAAAGATTAGTGACATTTAATTGTTTAGTTTGTTTAAAAATTTCTTCAGTTGCTGTTAGATATTCCGAAAATATGATCGCTGCAGCATTTAATACAGCGAGTCATTTTGTTCATTGGTAGACCTGCATAGATACCATTACACTAATCTACTCTAGACACTACAAACGCATTTATGAATTGACCGGTGGCATCAACCGGCAAATTTTTGCATATGACTTTGAAATATTCTAGTGTAAAAACACCCTTTGAAATAAATATTTCAAATCAACCATGTCGGGAATCAAACCCGAGACCTCTTGCATGGTAGACAAATGCGCTGAGCATTACACCACGAGGCCGACGTACATTAATATATTTTATACAAACATAAATGGAAACGATAGCTGTACGTGATATTAATACAGAATTTATTATTACGTTGATCTGATAGATTGCGAACATTGTGCTTTTAACAATTTTATTAGATTATTGTAATGAAACTGTTATTTTATCACAGTATCACAAGGTGGCACAGTTGGAAACACGAGTCCATGTATAATTTTACATGACAAAAGCAAACTCGATTTCGTGAAGCGTGAATGAATTTATCCTCGTAATTATGAGCCAAGGTGTCGGGAGTGACGGGAGACGGTGCGGTGGTGGTGGTGGTGGTGGAGGGTCGCTGACGACGATGAGCGGCGGTACTGCCTTGGCGCCGTACAGCATCCGAATATATCACGGGGGTGATTGATACGGGGTGGGAATGTCAACAGTGTACTTTACCCTGACGGAGGAGAATCTCACAGGAGACTAACTGGCGGGGGCGGCCTTGTGTAAAGCGATACAGAAAAATATCTACAACCTTGTTCAGATATATTGACGCTGTTTACAATTCTTGCAGTGAAAGGACCGTGTTACAAAATTCATCCATAACATCGTATTACCTCAAGCTAAGAATATAATTTTCTAAATCTTAGACAATTATTTGAAAAAAAAAAAAACAGGCATAGGGGAAGGGTGTACAAAATGACATAGGCGGGTAAAATGGCATAGTTATCATATCTTAGAAACGAAACTTTTGGTCATGTTTGAACCTGCACAAGAATGAGCACTGGTACGACACATAAATACTCACCAATATTTAGGACGCTTATGGCAACCGCCCGAGGAGGACGTCTTGCGGGTTACTTTGTGAAATAAAATAATATTTTTGTTGCGCGGACACCGAAGGTAATATAATTATTTTATTTGTATTATTCTTCAACACAAACTGAAAGGATATGTTGTGAAAAATTGCTCGGTGGAACAAAATTTTTGACACTTTTAATGCGTAGGTAAACGTATCGAGGGGTTCTAGACCCGTCGGTATAAAATGATGTACTTACATCAAAACTTGATGGTGGGGATATCGGTAGTGTACCTTTATAGTCGGTCGGGAGACTTTTATCTTCAACTCTGACGTCATACTGAAGATATGTCATTTTAGAGCGTATATATGTGTACCGTGACGTACGCTTCCCCTTGATTCATATCGATGTACCTACCCAAAACTTGAAGGTGGGGGGTCGGAAGTGTATCTTTATAATCATAAGAGGGAATTTATCTTCAACTATACTGTCAAGGTGAAGGTATGACGTCTTTATCTTGCCATCATAATCGAGGCCCTGGAATGGTATTCTGAATGGTACCCTGGTAATTTATTTTCACTGACAGGTTTCTGTGATTATGTGCTATCTATGACAACACTGATGATTAAACGTTAAATGATGTATAAAACTTTTAAAAAACGGAAAAAAACATTACACGAGTTGGTCAATTCAACTTAATTAAGTGTTTTGGGTAATGCTTACGGTCACAATAATGTTCTTAATTAATATCATCATCTACCTTTGTTGCAACAGAGAGGAAAAACATTTTTGAGAAAGAAATATGGACGTCTAGACATTTACAGGGTTTATGACTTTTCATTGGCTGGTTTAAGTAGCCACTTTATTTAGAAAATTGTTTTCAGGCGTCGCTTAGTACAGATGCAGAGTTGAGGAAATGTGGATGTTTAAACATGGCCAGAATAATTTTATTTTTTATTGAATAAATAATAAATGTTATATAGTGGCTATTTGAACCAGCAAATGAGAGGTCAAGAGCTCTGTAAATGCATAGACTTTCATATTTCCTTCTCAAAACGTTTTCCCTCTCTGTTGCAACAAATAAAATTAGGACATTCATATATTAATGTGTGTACTATTTTCGGACCAAATCAAAAAATATATAAATCTTTAAAAGGCTAAATTTAATATATAAAATATAATGTGTTACCTATTTGTTCCACTATCCGGTTTTCCGATGCACATTTAAGGCTTCTCAACGTGACTTAATATCCCGAGCTCACGACGTTGTTATCATTATAGCATACTCGTAAATACGAAATTTTCTGAAAACTTGGGAGGAATTTTCCGGAGGCGGATTCACAGCGCCGCTACTGCAAAAATGTTCATGGAAAGCTTTATTCCACGGACTAGGTAATACTTGAAGCGCTCCAGAGATACGGAATTAAAGCGAAGAATGAAAATAAGGACTTGTGTTATTATTTCTTAACAATCTCATTTATTTTGATAAATCTACGTGGTACGTAGTGTTAGTAAACTTGATGCAATTTTCAGGTAATAATAGAGAAATATCACATACTACGAATACCGTCAAATTTATATGAAATGGATTTTGAATCTTTCTTCGCAGTCTCAATCCTGGGGATTGGTTTGCACCAAAGTCCTGCATCTCGTCCTCCTTTGGTCTCTATTTTCTGCAGCCCTCTTCAGCTCGACATATGAGGCGCAGTTTAAATCTTCGCACACTCGCTCCAAATATTCCCGTCGGGGGCGCCCTCTATAATTTGTCCCCTCAGCCATTCCCTCTATGATGTCGTGCAGGAGACCCTTATGGCGCATAATGTGGCCGATCCATCGGGCTCGCCTCTCTGAGATGGTTTTGATTAGGTGCCTACCTTCTTCGATTCTGTTGAGAACCTCGTCGTTAGTGAGGTGGTCTCTCCAGCAAATTCCTAATATTTTTCTGTAGCACCACATCTCGGAGACCTCTAGTCTTTTTTATATCTTTCGGTAAGGCACCATGTCTCACAACCGTAATTTAGATTTAGAATAAATAATTGTATTTCAAAATCAATGTGGATATGTTAGAGAAACGTTCTCATGTTTAATTTTTTTTTAAATAGGTCACTAGTAAAACGCGACATGTTTGGCCTTGATAGTTGTGACGTCAAGATTCGTGACACTGTATGGTATAGTGGGCTGGGGAGGTTGCACTGCGTCTATCGTGAACCCCCTAATAAACGTACAAAAATTAATACTAAGAGTGATGCTGCGATGTCCCCCCACTTTCCCATCTGAGACATTGTTCTAACTTATGAAGGCACTGGACATTAGGCAATTTTTCAAAAGAGTCGTTGACACATTTCTGGTCATGCAGCTACAAGAGTAGATCCCGGAAGAATGCTCGTACGAGGTTTTCCTGTAATTAAAATTATTTAATTCCAAAAACAGAGGAATTTCGATGCAAATGTTGATGGATGCAAAAATCGAGGAAGACCGAGAAAGATATTTCGTGACCAAATCCAAAAAAATACTTGAAGGTGGAAATGTCAAATGTTGGAATAATCGGCGGGCGTGTGACACGATAAGGAAGCGAGATCTGTATGCAAAGACAGAGTAATAAAGCGTTTTATTCTTTCTGCCTACCCTAACGGTGAAGCAGCGTAATAGTTTGTTTGTTTGTTTGACCATTCTAATATGTTTTTACTCCGCGTTATATTAAGCAAAGATTATACAAAGGAACAGACAACAGATTTTGTCAATCCAATAATTAAATGAAAGGGAAACGGCCTTAAGTTTTTCTTCCTAAAGCTAGGGTTTCCTAGGACAGCGGTGCCCGTATCTTAATGGCCGTAGTAAATTGTGATGCGGTGGACAGCCGTCGTAACGGTGACTAGAGAGTGGTTTCCTAGGAAAACGGTGTTAATAACATTCATCAACACCGTTTTCCTAGGAAACCACTCTTTAGTCATCGTTACGACGGCTGTCCATCGCATTGCCGTTCACTACGGCCGTTAAGATACGGGCACCGCTGTCCTAGGATACCCTAGCTTAAGTCACTTGTTCCCGGAAAGCACTCGATCGTTGTATTAGCACTTCTCGTTATTTTATTAATCCGGACACGTTATCTTAGATCGATTTTTATCATGCAATTTTCCGTGTCTTGTTCGTTATGATGTGACAAGAAGTAGTGATACTTTCTTGACTTGACGCCGGGGAAGGAAGTGACGCCAGGGACTGTCAGAGTGGGAGATCAAAACATGGGCCACCGGATTTCAAAGGATAGGATGGTTCGACACTTGAATCAAAATACACACGAATCCGAAACATTAGTTCTCTATTCCATTTCGGTAACAATCATATATAAATAATTCAGTCAGATGAATCTCTTCACAACTATAAAGGTTTCAGCTCTTTAACTTTACATAAAATCAACAAATGGGAGACTTGAAGAAATATGGATGTTCAAACTTAGGCAAAATGGTGAATGTTACAGTGTGTGAAGTGGCCACTTAAACCAGCCAATGAAGGTCATAAGCCCTGTAAATTTCTTGACTTCCATATTCCCTCATTTAAGGTATTCTCCATCCCTGTTGTAATTTGTTGATCATATAGATGTTTTTTCGGAGCAAGAAGAAAGCAGATAAAAAGTAGTGCACGACATATAGGCATACTGAGATTGAGAAACAATGAAGTACTGTTCATCGATCAGCATAGAACAAACTATGGCCTAAATTCTCCAATGACCCGCCTTTGTCGTATTGTTAACTCAAGACAGGATCTGGACATTTTTGGTTTAAGTTTACAACGATTTAAACGAGCACTAAATAAATAGTCCAGATCTTGTCTCGATGTCCCTTATGTTTGTCAATGCTTCTTTCTCTTTTCTTTAAATGTTTTAAACTATTCTTTTATTGTAATATTTAAACCTTATAAATTGTATACATGGACAATGTCCGTTAATAAATAAATAAATAAAATACTGGCAAAGGCTGCCTGCCTATAAAAAAAATACGTTGCGCTTAATATACCAATAAGTGGCATATGCATCATTAGAAGCGGGAAGGGAATGATGAATATTTTATAGAGACATATTGAACGAATCTAATATCCGCAGGTAACTGAATATTTTTGGTACAGGAGAATATAAATAACGATATTGGTTGAGATTCCTACAAATGATGATCCTAGAGAATTTTCTCAAACATTTATATGTAATATATTTCTCTATTTTATAGTTCGCAGTACAAGACAGGCCCGCCTTAAAACTCTATCGCGTTGGATTCAGTTTATTCAGTTTCGTTCTGTTCCGTTTCGGCAAATGGCCGCCTTGGGACAACCCTTAATCGAAATATCCAATTCTGGGGGCGAGGGGATTGGAAACTCTCCTTGCACCAGATGAAATTAGAGAGTTGAGAGGTTTTTTTTAGATTACTGGGCACGAGCTTTTTTACTTTAATTAAAATTATTTATTTATATTTTGTCGATGATTTAGATGAAATTTTAAATAAAAATTTGTTTTGTTTTACTTTCATTTAAGTTGATCAACGAGCGCTTTTGCCTAAAAAGGCCTCTTCAGGACTTGTAAATTGTTTGCAACGTTTTGAACTTTTATAATATTTATTACAAGATTTAGAAAAAGAAAAATACTCTTCATTTCATCTAACATTACACCACGTATCGAGATGCAGCTAATCTTAAATATTATTATTCTAAAAATGACTGATTGTGTCTGTCATGTACGGGCCAGTTTCACACGTATCGCGCTAATTCACTCGATCCGGTAAAATTAGGGTGGATGGACACATATTTATTATTTTCTTTTTTGGCTTCATTTATTTGGTTTCTACTCGTGGGTGAAAATTTTGCTAAAATAAATCGAATGGAGATTAGTCAGCCTCGTGGTGTACACTGTTTCGTGTTTTACTAGCTTATTGATAAATTAAATAATTAAAAAAATAATTATTAATGAATCCACCCTATGCTTAAGGATTTTCAAGAATTGCCTTCGAGATGAGTATTTTGACGCATTATCAGCATAAGATCCTTAAGCTAGTATGTAGCAGAGGCAAATTGTCCACATAAGCTATAATTCCCAACTTATTTTAATATCGATAATAATGTTTTATAGAAACCATATTTAAGAAGAAAAAATCAATAATTACTATTTATTATTAATTGTTACCGTTTATATATTCCTCTAAAAACAAATATACATATGATAAAGCGCACTCAACGCCAGAATGTTCCCAGTGAACGAAGAAACTAGCCGATTATTTAAGCCCATTTCTCCATTTAAAAATGTATACCTTATTTTGCATCTTGTTCTTATTTATAGAGGTGGAGGGTCAGTGTTATTCAAGCTCCTGACGTCAATGCGACCTGTGAAGATCTATTGTGACGGGTCCCCATGAATAGTTCTCGCCCTTCAGGCCCAGGTGTGAAAGGCGAGAGTTTACATTTTGCTAAATCTCCCTGCTAAATAAGTTGATACAATACGTTTATAATATATAAGGATCAGATGAGATGTTTCATCGGTGGCCTGTTTTAGGGAGCTGCTCCTCATTTGTTTTAGTGGCCATTTATATATTACTTATATGTACATATATATGAAAGTAAAAATTTATGATCATTTTTTGTATCTTACCTATAAAAAATCACCGTTCACCACTGGTATAAAGTAGTACCTCATAGCGTTAGTCTAAACAGGAGGGACACCTTATGCAAACGAGATCACACCACGAAACAGAATAGTTTTGCCGGGCCGTTTGAGTTGCCTAGTTTCGCCCACTGTACGCCATACATTATACATAATGCATCCGATTTGTGCTGGGACAGGAATCCTTTGCGGATTCTGAATTCGTTATTTGCCAGGGAATCCCGTCAAAGGATAATTTCACACTGACAAGGCTTTATCTTGTGGATTTTAAACATTAAAACGACAGTGGTAATACGCGACTAGAAAACAAGACACAATTTTCAGATGAAAATTGCGTTTTACGTGGGAATTTTCGAATAGATCAGCATGCCAAAGTTCTTGAATATTTTAATACCGACATTTATAAGTTTTGGAATGGTTCCTTACGTCTTACAGAATCCTAGACAAGTGTGACTTAATAGCTCTTATCAGTGCTATATTTTCGTGCTATAAAAGTGCTATATTTTCGTAGTGTACTAGTGATCCGTTAATCTATCGTTTCTGAGGTCCTGCGTTGTATTTGCGTCCAGTTTAGTGTCAAAAATGGACGTCAATGACAGTCAATAATACAATATGTTATGTTTGAAAAACAGTGAAAAGGGTTCAATTACGTCAAATTAAATATTACACAATTATATAAATGAAATAATAAGCAAACATATTGAACACTGTCTATCTTCATTATGTATAGTAAACACCTGTTCTAAGGTAGTCAGCATTTACTTATTTTGAAATAATATAACATATTTAGTATTAGTAATGTCGAGAGATGATTTAAATATTGTATTAAAAAATTTAAAAAAATTAAAATTATGAAAATCTTACAAAAATTATCGAACTAAGACGTGTGTCAAACTCAAAAAAGGTTAAATAAAAAACTCCAAGAAAGTATAATAGAATCTAATGAAATGAAATTTACACATTTGTAGTTTTAATAAAATTAAAATACATGTAATTAAAATACGTCTTGTGTCCAAATGCTTGCAGACTGGCTGGATTTCCTCCCTAAGGAGTTGTTCATATTTAAATTTATTTCAACAGAGAGGGAAAAAATTTTCGAGAAGAAATTTGGAAGTCTAGGCATTTACAGGGCTTATGACCTGTCATTGGCTGGTTTAAGTGGCCACTTTACACACTGTGTAACATTCACCATTCTGCCCATGTTTGAACATCCACATTTACTCAACTCTTCCATCTGTTGACTTTTGTGAAGTGAAAGAGCTGAAACCTTTATCACGTGGGTGAGATTCATCCGGCTGAACCAAATCACCTACTAGGCAACGCCTGGAAACAATTTTCCAATTTTTATACTTCTTCTTTTACCAGGTAGTAATTCAACAATGTTTGATTATGTCCAAATGCTTGCAGACTGGCTGGATTTCCTCCCTAAGGAGTTGTTCATATTTAAATTTATTTCAACAGAGAGGGAAAAAATTTTCGAGAAGAAATTTGGAAGTCTAGGCATTTACAGGGCTTATGACCTGTCATTGGCTGGTTTAAGTGGCCACTTTACACACTGTGTAACATTCACCATTCTGCCCATGTTTGAACATCCACATTTACTCAACTCTTCCATCTGTTGACTTTTGTGAAGTGAAAGAGCTGAAACCTTTATCACGTGGGTGAGATTCATCCGGCTGAACCAAATCACCTACTAGGCAACGCCTGGAAACTATTTTCCAATTTTTATACTTCTTCTTTTACCAGGTAGTAATTCAACAATGTTTGATTATGTCCAAATGCTTGCAGACTGGCTGGATTTCCTCCCTAAGGAGTTGTTCATATTTAAATTTATTTCAACAGAGAGGGAAAAAATTTTCGAGAAGAAATTTGGAAGTCTAGGCATTTACAGGGCTTATGACCTGTCATTGGCTGGTTTAAGTGGCCACTTTACACACTGTGTAACATTCACCATTCTGCCCATGTTTGAACATCCACATTTACTCAACTCTTCCATCTGTTGACTTTTGTGAAGTGAAAGAGCTGAAACCTTTATCACGTGGGTGAGATTTATCCGGCTGAACCAAATCACCTACTAGGCAACGCCTGGAAACAATTTTCCAATTTTTATACTTCTTCTGTTACCAGGTAGTAATTCAACAATGTTTGATTATGTCCAAATGCTTGCAGACTGGCTGGATTTCCTCCCTAAGGAGTTGTTCATATTTAAATTTATTTCAACAGAGAGGGAAAAAATTTTCGAGAAGAAATTTGGAAGTCTAGGCATTTACAGGGCTTATGACCTGTCATTGGCTGGTTTAAGTGGCCACTTTACACACTGTGTAACATTCACCATTCTGCCCATGTTTGAACATCCACATTTACTCAACTCTTCCATCTGTTGACTTTTGTGAAGTGAAAGAGCTGAAACCTTTATCACGTGGGTGAGATTCATCCGGCTGAACCAAATCACCTACTAGGCAACGCCTGGAAACAATTTTCCAATTTTTATACTTCTTCTTTTACCAGGTAGCAATTCAACAATGTTTGATTATGTCCAAATGCTTGCAGACTGGCTGGATTTCCTCCCTAAGGAGTTGTTCATATTTAAATTTATTTCAACAGAGAGGGAAAAAATTTTCGAGAAGAAATTTGGAAGTCTAGGCATTTACAGGGCTTATGACCTGTCATTGGCTGGTTTAAGTGGCCACTTTACACACTGTGTAACATTCACCATTCTGCCCATGTTTGAACATCCACATTTACTCAACTCTTCCATCTGTTGACTTTTGTGAAGTGAAAGAGCTGAAACCTTTATCACGTGGGTGAGATTCATCCGGCTGAACCAAATCACCTACTAGGCAACGCCTGGAAACAATTTTCCAATTTTTATACTTCTTCTTTTACCAGGTAGTAATTCAACAATGTTTGATTAGGTGATTTGGTTCAGCCGGATGAATCTCACCCACGTGATAAAGGTTTCAGCTCTTTCACTTCACAAAAGTCAACAGAGGGAAGAGTTGAGTAAATGTGGATGTTCAAACATGGGCAGAATGGTGAATGTTACACAGTGTGTAAAGTGGCCACTTAAACCAGCCAATGACAGGTCATAAGCCCTGTAAATGCCTAGACTTCCAAATTTCTTCTCGAAAATTTTTTCCCTCTCTGTTGAAATAAATTTAAATATGAACAACTCCTTAGGGAGGAAATCCAGCCAGTCTGCAAGCATTTGGACAAAATCAAACATTGTTGAATTACTACCTGGTAAAAGAAGAAGTATAAAAATTGGAAAATTGTTTCCAGGCGTTGCCTAGTAGGTGATTTGGTTCAGCCGGATGAATCTCACCCACGTGATAAAGGTTTCAGCTCTTTCACTTCACAAAAGTCAACAGATGGAAGAGTTGAGTAAATGTGGATGTTCAAACATGGGCAGAATGGTGAATGTTACACAGTGTGTAAAGTGGCCACTTAAACCAGCCAATGACAGGTCATAAGCCCTGTAAATGCCTAGACTTCCAAATTTCTTCTCGAAAATTTTTTCCCTCTCTGTTGAAATAAATTTAAATATGAACAACTCCTTAGGGAGGAAATCCAGCCAGTCTGCAAGCATTTGGACATAATCAAACATTGTTGAATTACTACCTGGTAAAAGAAGAAGTATAAAAATTGGAAAATTGTTTCCAGGCGTTGCCTAGTAGGTGATTTGGTTCAGCCGGATGAATCTCACCCACGTGATAAAGGTTTCAGCTCTTTCACTTCACAAAAGTCAACAGATGGAAGAGTTGAGTAAATGTGGATGTTCAAACATGGGCAGAATGGTGAATGTTACACAGTGTGTAAAGTGGCCACTTAAACCAGCCAATGACAGGTCATAAGCCCTGTAAATGCCTAGACTTCCAAATTTCTTCTCGAAAATTTTTTCCCTCTCTGTTGAAATAAATTTAAATATGAACAACTCCTTAGGGAGGAAATCCAGCCAGTCTGCAAGCATTTGGACATAATCAAACATTGTTGAATTTCTACCTGGTAAAAGAAGAAGTATAAAAATTGGAAAATTGTTTCCAGGCGTTGCCTAGTAGGTGATTTGGTTCAGCCGGATGAATCTCACCCACGTGATAAAGGTTTCAGCTCTTTCACTTCACAAAAGTCAACAGATGGAAGAGTTGAGTAAATGTGGATGTTCAAACATGGGCAGAATGGTGAATGTTACACAGTGTGTAAAGTGGCCACTTAAACCAGCCAATGACAGGTCATAAGCCCTGTAAATGCCTAGACTTCCAAATTTCTTCTCGAAAATTTTTTCCCTCTCTGTTGAAATAAATTTAAATATGAACAACTCCTTAGGGAGGAAATCCAGCCAGTCTGCAAGCATTTGGACATAATCAAACATTGTTGAATTACTACCTGGTAAAAGAAGAAGTATAAAAATTGGAAAATTGTTTCCAGGCGTTGCCTAGTAGGTGATTTGGTTCAGCCGGATGAATCTCACCCACGTGATAAAGGTTTCAGCTCTTTCACTTCACAAAAGTCAACAGATGGAAGAGTTGAGTAAATGTGGATGTTCAAACATGGGCAGAATGGTGAATGTTACACAGTGTGTAAAGTGGCCACTTAAACCAGCCAATGACAGGTCATAAGCCCTGTAAATGCCTAGACTTCCAAATTTCTTCTCGAAAATTTTTTCCCTCTCTGTTGAAATAAATTTAAATATGAACAACTCCTTAGGGAGGAAATCCAGCCAGTCTGCAAGCATTTGGACATAATCAAACATTGTTGAATTACTACCTGGTAAAAGAAGAAGTATAAAAATTGGAAAATAGTTTCCAGGCGTTGCCTAGTAGGTGATTTGGTTCAGCCGGATGAATCTCACCCACGTGATAAAGGTTTCAGCTCTTTCACTTCACAAAAGTCAACAGATGGAAGAGTTGAGTAAATGTGGATGTTCAAACATGGGCAGAATGGTGAATGTTACACAGTGTGTAAAGTGGCCACTTAAACCAGCCAATGACAGGTCATAAGCCCTGTAAATGCCTAGACTTCCAAATTTCTTCTCGAAAATTTTTTCCCTCTCTGTTGAAATAAATTTAAATATGAACAACTCCTTAGGGAGGAAATCCAGCCAGTCTGCAAGCATTTGGACATAATCAAACATTGTTGAATTACTACCTGGTAAAAGAAGAAGTATAAAAATTGGAAAATTGTTTCCAGGCGTTGCCTAGTAGGTGATTTGGTTCAGCCGGATGAATCTCACCCACGTGATAAAGGTTTCAGCTCTTTCACTTCACAAAAGTCAACAGATGGAAGAGTTGAGTAAATGTGGATGTTCAAACATGGGCAGAATGGTGAATGTTACACAGTGTGTAAAGTGGCCACTTAAACCAGCCAATGACAGGTCATAAGCCCTGTAAATGCCTAGACTTCCAAATTTCTTCTCGAAAATTTTTTCCCTCTCTGTTGAAATAAATTTAAAATACGTCTTTATTACAATACTTCATAAAATATATAATTTACATCTGTTATTATAATATACATTTAAACAAAACTTAAATTCATACAATTGTTTTTACTTTATAATTAAATTATTTTTATTCAAACCCTTTTATGTCCATAATTATATAAAATCATGATTTACAACCGCTGCTTGCACTTGTATAACATGGAAATATAACATGGAAATTTGTTTAGTCTCCCACCAGTCTGACGTTGTCGGTCACGACGAAACCCGGTCACTGGTAAAAATTTGTAAATAAAAGTAAAATAAAACTATATACGTATTTTTATTATTATAATTAAAATGCAGTTCCACACAGAGATGTCAGTAAAAAACTCAATGTATTGAAATGAAATTTGACCAAATATTCTTTTATATTACGACACACTGAAAAAAATATGTTGAATCACACGCAAACTCATAATTGCTGCTCCAACTGGGTTTTTCCCATTTTTAAAACCCACTCTTTTGTATGAATTTTTCATTTGTTTCCAGCTGAACATAATATTTCTAGTGAGGGCCATATTGTATTCGACATGAAATATTGATTTAAAACCGCGAATTTTTAATAATTCATCGTCCATGAATTCGACGCATAAAACTAAGCACTTTACATTCGTGTAGCACATGATCCAGATAATCTGTATTTGAGATATCTATGCAGTGTCCTATATACCATTGGGTGTGGATAAGGTTGTGATTAGGTGATTCGATTTTATAACTAACATTAAAGTCCAAGAACGGACGCAGCAGCCTTCTATAACGAGCGTCTTGAGGATGCGGCGATGGACCGAGCTCGGACACGTGCTGCGCATGCCTCGGGAGAACCTAAACCCAAGCTGCCTCTTCTTTAAACCTGCGGGATCACGCCGTCCTGGAAGGCCGTCAATGACGATCTTTAGACTTTATTCGGCGGAATTAAGGGGCGCTGGATTGACATGGGAAGAAGCGAGAGGGTCTCCTGGAGGCAACTGGTGATGTCCACGTGCTCCACTTAGTAGCGGATGTGTAAAAGAAGAAGAAAAAGAAGGTTATGATAATATCAATGACACTTTAAATAAATCCAATTTTCTACTCTTCACTTTGGTTGCATTTGAGATATGCATCCTAAAATTTCATTGGTGCATTTACGATGCACTCTCCTTCGCCAAATATCGAAAGTAAGTCAAATAAACGTCATCCGTTCGTCCGGCAAATAAACGTCATCTGCAAGGCAAGAAATGCAAAGGAACGCAGATTTATTAGAGTTTGTAAGTCATATAAAGAACATCAAAACTAAATTACCGAAAAGATATCAAAGTTTACGGAAGGATCATTACAAGTGCAACGTAAAAATTATATGAAGCTTATTTTGATTATTTTGTAAGATTTAACTTACTTTTAAGAATTGCAAGCTTTAAAAACTTTATATCTGTAATCTGCATGAAAAATGATATTAACGAACATATCCGAACAATTTTGAACGTCGTTCTGTGTTCGGGCGAATGAAAAGGACAAATTAGTACAAATCCTAAGTACTTAACGTTACACATATATCTGCACAAATGACATCAACCCTGATAATGGACGCTGTGATGTGATGCAAAACGCAGAAAAACAGTACGAACGACCCACGACATAATAACCCAGAAAAAATCCATTGTGCTTAGAGGCATACTGTCTTATAATTTCCTTTCCATAATTATTAAAAATAAAAAAAATGTTTAGCCCAGTTATAGTCAAATCAATAAAAAATTACATATACACTTGTCGTCCTACATGCGTGCACCCCGTTCCCTGCCAATAACTGACTGAATCTCTTTCACACAAAACACAGAACAACGTCTGTCTTCTTTGTTATTTATTTATTTATTATATATATGACCTAAGCCAATAACAACAGTTACATGAAGAAACATAAATACAAGAAACTGAACAAAAAGAACATCAAACTATGTAGCAAAGACAAACAAGGGCAATACGATAATGGTATACAATATATTCATAAAAACGAAACACATACGACTTCGAGCTAAACCATGTCAATCCAACTTCATCCCACACTGTTTTAGTCACGAAGAAATCTACGAAAAGCCGGAAGATCTGTCTTTAAGAATTCCAAGTCGTGTGACGAATTGACTAATCTACACATACTGGACATTGGGCCATAAAAACAAAAGTTGATCTTAGAAGATTTCACAAATAGCAGATTTTGACTTCTGGTGACATGGTTGGAAACATAAAAAGAAAAAAAAGTTATAACACCTGGCCATACAATAATTAATTAATTACTTACAAAAGGGATTTTGAGTAATATGCGAATAAAATCTAAAACCTGCCTCCACTATAATATAAATAATATGGGTATACATAAATTAAATACCATCAGTAATATGTAGTGTTTAAAACTGTTTTAACATTTTGTAATTTATTTCTGAATATTAAGTCTTCTTTGTATATTCTTACATGTAAAAAAAGGATATTATTAAGCGTTCTCGGCACGGGTTAACCTAGTGAGGACACATTATTTTTATTATTTATTCTTGTTTCTAATGTAAAAATAAAATAATAATTAAAAAATATATATATGTTTTCCTTTGCGGGGATAATCTTCTCCTTTGTGCTCTCCAAATAGAAGACAAAGCCTCAGCACGTACTACAGAGTGATTCATCAAAAATATATCCCTTATTTACACTACCATCTCCGTTATCCTGACTTCCTGGCCGTAATCTTTTACAGCACGTTGACGTTGGTCGATAACAATAAAACGATAAGCTGTCGATAAAGAGATCAGCTTGCATATTTTATTTTTGTTTTTTATTGGTTGAATTTTTGGAGATACTTATAACTTTTTAGCCTGTATTTTTTTGTTGTTTTTTTTTACTATCTATGTATGCGCATATTTTTTAATTATTGAAGTTCTTTAAGTTTTTTACTAGATATTATGTTTATATTACTATGTATTTTACTATGTTTTTTACTATGTATTTTGTTTTTCCATATTTTTCAATATGTTTTTTTACTATGTCTATTACTACTTCTTTTTTCATCATCATTCCCGTGCCGCACCTAATGGTGCATAGGGCACTGCATTGGTACACCAATCGCAGCGTATCTTGATAATTTTTGTTACATGAAGGTAAGATGATCAGTTTTTCGCTTCAGGTACCAGTTCAGGGACTATGAAATATTCTAGGGTGAAAAACACCCTTAAAAATAAATATTTCATATCGAACATGCCGAGAATCGAACCTAAGACCTCTCGCACGGTAGCCAAACGCGCGGACCATTACACCACGAGGCCGACAACGGTTTTTTTACTTCTACGTATTTTACTATGTTTTTCATTATATTTTCACTACGTCTACTACATGTTTTTTTTCTATGTATTGATGGCTGTTTTTAATTTAAAAGAAAAAAAAGAAAATAACGGGGTAAATAAAGCAACTTCGGGTCAAAGCAACTTCATTTAGTTTTTTTTTAAGGCTATCCATCTTAAGAAGGATGATTAACTTTATAAAGTTGTATTTATACAATATGATAATAATAAATAAATAAATATATCCAAAGAAAACGTAATTATATCTATAACATTGGTGGTATTCCAAATCTTCTGTACCCTCCCCCCCCTAGAGAGTGATTAATTTGAAGATTTATTTTTTTTATGCGATGAAACTTTGCTTTATATAATGGCCACACTGATTATTAAACGTCAAATGGTGTATAAAACTGCTTTAAAAACGGAAAAAAAACTAATACGGCTTAATCAATCCAACCTAATATGTGTTTTGGGTAATGCTTAAGGTCGCAATAATGTGCTAAATGAAAATCATCATGTTTAATTTCACATGTTTATATTTTTGACGTTTGATTATCAGTGTGACCATATAAGAAGAAAAAATTTGTCGCATGGAAAAAATAAATATCCCCAAATTAACTACTTTCTACGAAATAGAGAAGATTCATAATTGCACCCCAGATGCTGTACATCGACCGTCAAGTTCATTGGTCGGGCAAGTCCGATAAACGAGATTTCATTCAGGTACTCTTATTTGTACGCAACCTTAAATTAAGTAGGCATTTCAAAACCTACAGTTATGTTAATCTTTATGCACTACGTAAAATTTTCAAAAACATTTCTTCTTCTTCGCGTGTCATGTCGGGTCCCTCCGACGTTGACGATCACTTAGGAGAAAGCTTCCCTATCGCGAGCAGTGCAAAACAGCTCCTCCACAGTTCTAATCCTGGTCCATGCTCGGATGTTTCGAAACCGGGAAAGCTGTTTTCTTCCGACCTCTCTACGTTCCTCGATCTTCCCCTTCATGACAAGCTGAAGTATGGCATATTTATCACCTCTCAACGCATGGCCAAAATATAAAACCTTACGGAGCTTAACAGTGGTGAATAGTTCTCTATTAGTATTGGCTCTACGTAATACTTCATTATTGGTTATCATATCGGTCCAAGATATTCTTAACATTCTACGGTGGATCCACATTTCAAATGCTTCAAGGCGGTTTATAATATTAACTTTTAGAGTCCACGCCTCGTCACCGTATAGTAAGACAGACCATATATAACATTTGACCATTCGCTGTTGAGACTTGCTCAAGGTTTATATTATCGTCACAAAGAAGATTTTTCATTTTGTTAAATCCTGTTCTGGCTGCTTCTATTCTGCATTTTATCACTATGTCGGGGTCTAGATTTTTTGCGATGATGCTGCCTAAGTACCTCAACTGTTTCACTTTCTTAATATTAATACCTTTGAGTTGGAGATTTACATTTAGATGACTCTCTCGGCTAAAAACCATAAATTTAGTTTTGTTTCCATTAATATTTAAACCAAAACGTGCACCGACGGGGTTAATCTTATCAAGCAGTTCTTTGAGGTCTTGTATATTGTCTGCAATTAGAGCGGTGTCATCTGCATATCTAATATTATTGATAGCTACACCGTTTACTTTCACACCGAGATTTGTAGATTCAGACAATATTTTAGATTATTTTTCAATAATTTTAATTCTGAACCAGCAGGTGCCAATCGGTTGTATTCTTGACAGATAATCATTTTAACACTGAAGGTGTACACGTGTTTAAAATAGCTAATAAGTAAAAAAAGGTCAACAGAACAGGCTATCTCCGCGGAACAATAATTACTCAGGACATTAATTGACAGGACTTAGTGCCAATAGCAATTTGCTCGATGAGAAAGTGTTGCTGTATGTCATAAAAATGTATGCAGAAAAAAATCTTTTTTTTTATACAATCCCAATACATCTTGGTATAAAATAAATATAAGCTTTCGTAAACGAGTATTTTTCGTGAATAACTTCGATTAAACGCTTAAAAGATGGGTGCGCGTGAGCTGATTTAAAGTTAAATGAGGAAGATGAATTGCAATTGAAGTTATTTATCAAGTAGTTACACACGGGTTACATCCTTTCATTTCGTACAGAAGAAATTTACAATAGCGAGCACTGGTAGAGAGCAGGCGGCCAGGCAACACGAACTGTCAAGAAGAAATGTGTCGAATTCTTTCGATGTGCGGTGTTTAGTAGACTCGTCCAGGCTGAGTTTGCAACGGACTACGCGTAGCTGGCCTTATCAGGATTCGGACCTGCCAATCTCATGGCTGTCGGTGTTGCCCACCACGCCAACAGAACGAAGTGTCAAAAACGCTCAATTTTGTCAACTGGACATTCCATTTTGAAGGCTTGAAATCGAATCAAATAATATACGTAACGTCAAAGCAAACACGATGTCATATTACAGAACAGAGAATTTTCTTCCAAATGACGTATAATTTTTACCATTTTCTTTTACTTTTGGTGCTAATTTTTAAATTTGGAAAAAAACGGTTAAAACTTAGGTTGACACTCAATATATTGTGAAAAAATTAAGCCTATTGACTCGATACATATCGGTGAACATAGTGACTGTAATCACGCCCCTAACCCCATTACGACTGCGACCTTTTGCCCTCTTCAATCCTCTCTTTGTATCTGCCCTTTTCCATCAAAGAGAAATGTTTAGTGCGTGTGAAAATGAAAATCTTGTGTTTCGGACATTTGACATGAATTTATTTTTGCATTTAATCGGGCTCATTTACTTCGTACACACTCGTCCAGGATTCTGGTTCTATTTCACACACATAACTGTATTTTTCATCTACCTGGATGTATAGAACATACAGAATATAATGTAATACGTACGTACCCAAACAAAATATGAGCATATTAATAAAAACAAAAATATTCATTAAAAAAAGTATAAAGTAGTAAAATTTTAAAAAGGATATAAATACATAAATTTGAAACAGCATATAAAATTATTATAAACAATAAAAACATATCGCTGCGTCGCGTTGATTTGGCTGAAATTTGAAATTTTGTAAGGGACAAAATGTAAATGAATAAGATTAGCGTAGAAAACATAGAATGTAAATGTATTTATTTATTTTGATAATTTATTTTATTTTATTTATTCATTTTATTCATTTTATTCATTTTATTCATTTTATTCATTTTATTCATTTTATTCTTTTTATTCATTTTATTCATTTTATTCATTTTATTCATTTTATTCATTTTATTCATTTTATTAATTTTATTAATTTTATTCATTTTATTCATTTTATTCATTTTATTCATTTTATTCATTTTATTCATTTTATTCATTTTATTCATTTTATTCATTTTATTCATTTTATTCATTTTATTCATTTTATTAATTTTATTAATTTTATTCATTTTATTCATTTTATTCATTTTATTCATTTTATTCATTTTATTCATTTTATTCATTTTATTCATTTTATTCATTTTATTCATTTTATTCATTTTATTCATTTTATTCATTTTATTCATTTTATTCATTTTATTCATTTTATTCATTTTATTCATTTTATTTATTTTATTTATTTTATTTATTTTATTTATTTTATTTATTTTATTTATTTTATTTATTTATTCATAAGTTTTATCATTTAAACTCTTTACCTAGCTAACAAGGGTACATACCCCGTTCCTAGCTAGGCAATAAAAAATAAAATAAAAAATAGAAAGAACAGACAAATAAAATATGATTTTACTAGTATACACATATTGATACATAAATACATTATAATTATTATTAGTATGGATAACTTATAAAACGCCATTTTCGTAATATGATACCTCAAGGGCGCTTTGCAAAGTGATTATATAAAGATATATATTAAATTTTAACTTTTTTAATTTGAGAAACACAGTGTATATTGCCACCACATTCTTAGGATTTATTCAAATAATAAAAAGAACAAGGGGGCTTTAAGTTTCATCCAAAACATCATTTCACTCTCACATATTCGGACCTCTGCTGGGAGAGCATTCCATGGCGTAGGGCCTGCGACCGCAAATGCGCGTTCGCCGAATTTAGTGCGCTGTTCGCGTAGAGTTATAATAACTTTCCCTTTCGACGTAGATGTAGCTGAGCTAAGCAAAGGACGTCTATATACATATACATGTACATATACATACATACTCGTATGCATATATTCACACATATGTATACCAGTGGCGAATGGTGATTTTATTTACAGGTAAGCTATAAAAAAATATCAAATATTTGTACCTGCATAAGAGGGACATAATAAAATGTAAGTAATATACTACAAATTCATATTTTTCTGTGGTTCTATGTAATACAACAACTCTCATCCATGAAAATAAGTCGAACGATGTAACTTTGTGATATATTATATTATATAGATATATTATCCATTAAAAAATAAATAAAAAATAACACTATGAATTCAGTCGATATTAGGTATTCAATTGAAATGTCAACTGGCCGCATAGTTCTAGTTATTAATAATGCTAAAAACGGCTGCGTGGAGCGCTTTATGTCCTGCAATATGACGCATGAAAGTAATTATAGTCTTATGTCAAAAGTAACATCTCAAAGAAAAATAGTCCTTAAGAAACAATGTTTGAAATACTGTTTTGTAAATCAAGAATCTTCAAATAATTTGTGTAATCTGCGAATTTAATCTAGGAGAAAAAACCCGCACTGGGGTTAATACATTCAAAATATAGTATACTTATTTGTATAAAAAATACGCTGGAATAATCGGCTAGTTCCTTGGCTCACCGCAAGCGCTGGGCGCGCTTTATTAAAATTTATATTTATATTAGAATAAAAATACGAATGGTGGAAATGATTTAAAATAAATGTTAATTATTTATTTGTTTTTCTGTAAATAAAGTTACAATAAAACATTATTATGGTTAGTCAAATATAACGGTAAGCTGCGCATAATCGCTTCTTTACACGGTTCGTCCCTGATGTATATGTATACCAGGGGCGAATCGTCAAAGTAAGCGATTATGCACAGCTTACCATTATAATTGACTTTTAATAATAATAATTTATAGCAACCATGTTTATGGGGAAAAAAAAGTCATTGTAATTTATGTTAAATCACCGTTTATATCTTTCTACAAAAAAATATCTATGAAGCGCCCCCAGCCCATTCTTACTGAACGATGAAACTAGCCGATTACCTCAGCTTATTCTTCCATACAAAAAAGTACACTGTATTTTTCGTCTTTAACCCAAGTCAGCTTTTTTCGTACTAAAACAAACTTGTAGATTACAAATATTTTTAGAAGATTCTCTATTTGGAAACTAGTATTTCGATCATTATTTCCGAAGGACTATTTTTCTTTGATGGGATACCGTTGACATATTATGTATCACATAGGACAGGTGGCGTTCGCAGTGGCCGTTTTAGGCATTATTCATTTTAAAAGAAATCGGCCAGTGCTCAAGTCTTGACAGTACTGTCAATGACAGATCATAATGGAAATATCTGCGGAATGTCATTGTAGTATTTGTTAATAAACTTTTGTGCAAGTATTGTATTAAAATATTGTAGAATAAAGCTACGTTTATCGCGTGGTTAATAATAATTGTTGTTTGAGTTGATTTTCACAGAACTACAAAAAAAATGACATTTATAATTACATTACTTACATGTTATGTAAGTACTTATTGTAGTACAAATTAATGAACATTTTTAATAGATTACCTATAAAATAAATCACGGCTCGCCACTGATGTATACACATATACATACTTATACACTCATACACATACACATGCGCACACACATACATATAAAAATACATAAAAGATACACAATTACAAATTTTTTGTATCTTTTACGTATGTAAACAAAAAAACTAGATAATATTAATGACAGATTTACCTTGATAAGGAAGCCTGTGTAGATTCGAAACCGGTGCGTCGTAAAATATAAAATAAGTGGTTAACAACCGAATTGCTTTCTTTATATTTTAATTTTAGTTTTCAATTTAACCCATGACTCTCATTACTATGCCCAATAAAAGGTCGAGTTGAGTTTTCTCGGGCAAGATAAAACAAGAAAATAAAAACCATCCCGTGTATTTCTTCAGTAAACATTCTGACCTTCCGTTTACCCTCAGTAAATTATTTACAAACCCGAAATAGGAAAGGGTTGATGCCACTAATAAATGAATATTAACTGCTTAGTAGACTTCACAATTCTTTTTAGGGTTACGGGATTACTTTCATTTAAAATTGATAGTGTCTGAGGCATATAGAATGAGAAACTATAGGGGTGAAAATTAAACGTTTAGTTAACTTATTGCAAAGGATGACAACATTAACAACCCTTTCTTCGAAAGAGAGGAATGAAGAGAAAAAAGTGTTTTATAAAAAATACGTGTGTTTATTAATAGCAGATTTTTTTTTTAATTTGTAAGTTTAAATTCCCGAAAAAACGGTTTATTGCATTGGCCACGCCCTTATACGTCACGACTCGGTTAAATTTTGAACTTTGTTTCTGACCGTTTAAATTTAAATTTTTTTTTTTATTTATTATATATATACGGCCTAAGCCAATTACAACAGTTACATGAAGAAATATAAATGCAAAAAACTGAACAAAAAGAACATAAAACTATTTAGCAAAGACAAACAAGGGCAAAACAATAATAGTATACAATATATTTAAAAAAACGAAAGACCAAAAACTTTGAGCTAAACCATGCCAATCCAACTTCATCGCACACTGTTTAGTCGCGAAGAGACCTACGAAAAGCCGGAAGATCTATCCCAAAAAATAAAACATCATCACGAATTTGACGTCACAATAGGGAAACATCACCTTTTTTTTACATTTCTAAACTTATAAAGGTCTGTGAAATACAGTCCACAAACAAAAAAAATGGTAATAACTAAAACATAAAAAATACTTTTATGAAGTTTATATACTATGGTTACTTGTTTTAGGATTGAAGTTATAATGCAAAAAATCACATCGTTTTAATTAGTTATGGGGCTGAGAGATTGTTAAGTTTATTTATTACCATATGAAAAAAAATATTTATTTAACACTTTATTTCCATATAAGGGCGGGCATATTGCCTTAGGACAATTTCTTCCTACCTACCCAAACCGTTTAGTTTGAGAAAATTACAAATACATGGACATATTTAAACTTATAATTTTAAACAAAAATTAAAAACAAAGATTAACAAAATAAAAATTTATTTTAAAAAAATAACACTATACTATTAAGAGAGGAGAGGGGATGAGAAGGAAAGAAGAGGGATAAAGGAACAATTTAAATATTGACGCGGTTGAAATGCGATCTCCTAGACGAATGTGTGGGAAATCAATGTATGACAGGGTTACGAATTATGAAATCAGGCGAGAATGTAAATCTGAGTCCAGTATAATTGATAAGATAAGGAAGGATCTCTGAGATGGTTTGGTCACGTAGAACGAATGGACGACGAAAGAATGGTAAAACAAGTGTATATGGTGAAAATGAACGGCAACGTGAGACGAGGACGACCAAGGAAGACGTGGCAAGTTCAGATAAACCAAAATCTTAAGTCTGGTCATGTAAAAGCAGACAGAACCGAAAGGCATGTATGACAAGATGTATGAATGTGGAGGAAGCTAGGAATGTATGCAGGATAGACGTGTGTGGTGATCTATTCTCTCTGCCTACCCCTACGGGGAAATGGCGTGATGGTAGTAGAAGTAATAGATAGTGACATTTCAATCTTGACTTAAATGTAAATAAAGATGGGAACATCTATCTAACAAGAGAATACTAACAGTTTTCAAGAGTTATTCCTTTGTGGAATAGGGAAATATCACGTTTTTTTGCATTTTTAAAGTAATAAAAGTCTATGAAATAATGTCCAAAAATTTTTTTTTGCTCATTATTAGTAGATACTTTGAAATTTTGAATTCCCGCAGAAACAGAGATTCCATTGACCTCGCCCCTAATACGTCACGATTCATGTTGTTTTGTTCGTGGCCATAGAAATTTGTGTAGAACAATATCACAAAAAAAAATATGCTCAAGTGAGGGTTTTTTGCTTGAATTGGGATTTATTGGAGTTTTTAATCGCTTCGAAGTGAGTACTTTTTATTACAGAAGCCTATTTAAACTATAAATGAGAACCATTTTAAATGTTGATGACGTAAGGAACGCGGACTCATTGTTTGCGGTCATTCCATTGGCTTGTTTCGATCATATGATGTCGACATGACAAGTAGGTAGAACATACCGAGGTAAGATACAGATAGTACAGAAGTTAAGTATACCGTCTCGATATATACCGATGATAGCGTTCATAATCGAGTTAATAATTATTCGATCTTTGAGAACTGATTCCACATTATTTTGCTGCATCTACATTATTAGGAAAATTATCTGGCATAAAACGAAACACCGTGCGGAGCGGCGTTATGTTCGATGTTGTGTTGTTTATTAATTTGATACATTTTTAAAGGGGCTTTTAGTTTCTACCCGAGTGCAGACTGAAAAATTAATAACGTCTGTTAACACCCTGCAAATCTGTAAAACAATTTTCGGTTTGTTAATGTCCTGCTAAGTACCGAGTTAATTTTTAATAGCGCTCGATTTAACTGTTCCCAGCAAAAAACAAACGACTCCAGGGCCGTGATTATAAACGCTTTCTTCATCGGTACATATCGAGACGGTATAAAATAACATAGATAATTATGAACGAAAAAGTTAATACATTTTATATTTGAAGCACTTACTTTTGTGGTTATTCATTAAAATATTAAATAAATACAACTTTTTTTAAACCACTTTTATTTTATTTACCCATCGACCGATTTCAAAGCAAACTAGTTTCTTCGTAACTGATTAAATATTTCATATTTTATTTTTATTATGATTACTCAATACCACGTGAAGCCAATAAATCAAGTCTTATTTTTCCTAAAAGGGTGGTCATTTGGTTATTATTGATTTTTTTCTAATTATGAATCGCTTCCTTAATTTTTGAGATTTCTAAGTGGCCTAATTTTAATATTTTATTTTCAACATGAAGTACTTTAAATCCGGTATCTTTATTGAAGTTATGATTATTTTCTATCGGATGATTTGCAAATTCAGAAAAATTCTTATTACTTAAGCATCATAAGTGTTCTCTTACTCTTATATAAAAGTTTATTTTAGTTTTTCCAATGTAGGCGGCCTCCGTGGTATAGTGGTCAAGACGCTTGACTCACGCACGGAAGGTTCCGGGTTCGATTCCCGGTGAGAACACAAAAAATAAAAAAATGTGATTTTTCTCAAGCCTGGTTGTTCTGTAATGTAATGTTTCACCACTGTAATTGGGCCTCCTGGCCTGTTGTGGTGCCAAAAAAAAAAAAAAAAAATGAAAATGAAAAAAAAATGAAAAAATTTAAGTGGCCATTTTACACACTGTGTAACATTCACCATTCTGCCCATGTTTGAACATCCACATTTCCTCAACTCTTCCATCTGTTAACTTTTGTGAAGTAAAAGAGCTGAAACCTTTATCATGTGGGTGAGATTCATCCGGCTGAACCAAATCACCTACTAGGCAACGCCTGAAAACATTTTTTTAATTTTTATACTTACCAGGTAGTTAATTCAACTAAATGAAATGAAATGAAATGAAATTCTTGTTTGTAATTTTTTGAAAACTATTGTGTTCATTTTTTATCATTTGTTAAAGTCTAAAACATTCCAACTGTTGTGTAGATTTAATTATTCACTTTTTTCACAAAATGCGATTATCTCATTTTCATTTTTCTATTACTGGCTGTTATTTGCATAACTACGTTCAATTTTAACTTCCCATTAGAATACGGGCCCAGGAGTGGTATTCTGAATCTTTTCTATCTGCTAGAGAGTGGTTAATTTTTGGATTTGTATTTTATGCATGCAACCTACACTTTGCTTTAAATATGGCCACATTGACGACTAAACGAAATTACATAAATATAATAAGCATTCGTTAGCTTACATTGTTTCTTTCTTTTTTCCGAGTCGAAGCAGTTGACAGATAAAGTTAGTAAAATAAAAACAGAAGACTTCTTTAATGTTTTTGCCTCGATGACTTCTGTTGAGTATATAACGATATTATTTCTGGCCTAAGACCTTTGTTTCCAATCCTTCCCTTGACCCATTCTTATGGTACCTATCTAAAATCATGACAAAAGATTTATAAAAAAAGAACATTTAGATTTAAAACAAAATTACACCACATTGCATAAGAATTTATGCGAATCGTCGCGCGTCGTTGTAAAAGTTATTAATCGTTAAATGATTCGTACCGAACTTTTATCATCTTATGAAATAATATTGAAGAGCATCCTTATCAAACCGAAAGTAGGTCCATTCCCTTGCTCTTTTCCTTGATTCAAATACTCCAACTTGGTACACAGTTGAATGATATTCATTTTACATTATACGGTTCGTTCTTCGTTAACGACTTTTCTTAGGTGAATATCCTGAAAAATAAAATCGAGTGGAGTTACGCCCGTCTCGTAGTGTAATGGAGGCGGATAAAATGTCAAATATGATAAAAACCACTATGGGCATAAGAAAATCAATAAAAAATATCAATCAACCCTATTTTGACGATTTAGGCGTATTCGTTAAATCATCTCTAAAAACATAACATTACTTTTTTTTATCTTTTAAGTAAATTCAAAAATATTCTTGGTTTAGTCCGACGATGACGTATTTAATTTTCAGCATACGGCCATTTGCCGAGCTAGAAATGGTCAAAGGAAAACGGGGTGAAATTACTGACGTAATAATAGACAAAGAAACACACAGAACGGAATAGAAAGGACATTTGAGAAAGAAACATTATATTATTATGACCGTACTTAGATAGGGTGTGACAAGAAAATCTCTGCCGTAGTGACTTGGCACTACCGATTGGCGAAAATGAATCGAAGTTTTAACCGGTTGTTTAAATTATAACATATAAATAGACAGACAATTGATATGGACTATTCACATAAAAATAATATTTAGCAAAGTGGCTACATTATCGAGTATTTTTTTTTAATCAAAAGCTTTTTTCCAAAAACGGAAAAAGTTCTAATGTATGAAGCCTATTTAAAAACTAAAATATGTTATATGTAACATAAAGAGACTACAAAGACAGCAAAATAAAATATTAACGTTTGTATATGTCCTTCTTCATTTAACATCAACTAAAGAACTCTTGCAACTAAAATCTTTAAAATTTATTCATAAATTAACCACGGACGTAATTTATTGTATAGGTAGACAAAGAACTAAAACTTGAAAAAAATTGTAGTAATCATGGACACAATACGAGAATATCAGAACAATATCATATACACAACCCTTTAAACGAGACAAGAGCAGTTGAGACTCGACGATAAACCGTTGATAAACATAAACATGATAAAGGTTTCAGGAAGTTGAGGAAATGTGGATGTTCAAACATAGGCAGAATGGTGAATGTTACACAATGTGTAAAGTGGCCACTTAAACCAACCAATGATAGGCCATAAGCCCTGTTAATGCCAAGACTCCCGTATTCCCTTCTCAAAAGTGTTTTTCCTCTCTGTTGCAACAAATTTAAATATGATTTATTTATTTTATTGGATAAACAAAATATATTGTCTTTTTTTCTAAGTATGTTAGTATAGGACATTCATGCACACACAAAAAAAAATGTTTACACTTAAGACAAGGAATAAAAAAGGACAGAAAGTTTTAAAAGATGATAAATAAAAAACGTGTACCTAAATAATAATAAAATGAATTAATAATCTGCTTCTCCCGATATTTCTACGACTTTTGACTAAAATTTACATTAATTGTCCTGACTAACCATCAGATCAAGGTTTCAGCTCTTTTACTTCACATAAGTCGACAGATGGAAGAGTTGAGAAAATGTGGATGTTGAACATTGGCAGAATGATAAATGTTATACAGTGTTTAAAGTGGACACGTAAACCAGCCAATGAGTCAAGATTGAAATGTCACTATCTAAATATTTAAATTGTTCCTTTATCCTTCTTCTTTCATTCCCATCCCCTCTCCTCTCTTCATAGTATAGTGTTAATTTTATATTTAAAAAAAAAAAAATTTTGTTAATCTTTGCTTTTAATTTTTGTATAAAATTGTGAGATCCAATATGTCCATGTATTTATAATTTTCTCAAACTGAACGGTTTGGGTAGGTAGGAAAAAATTGCCTTAAGGCAATATGCCCGCCCTTATATGTATATTTATTGCATATGAATATAAAGTGTCAAATAAATAAATAAATGACAGGTCGTAAGCCATGTAAATGCCTAGACTTCCATATTCCCTTCTCAAAAATATTTTTTCTCTCTGTGGCAACTTTAGATGATGATTTTAACTAAAAAAATAATAAATTTAATTATGAGCAAAGTTAATGCTTCAAATATTTATTTCAAAACATGATTCTATTTTTTGTATGAAAAAAGTTCTAAATATAGTTTTTTAGCAACAATCCTATTTTTTTAATCGAAAAACATTGTAAAGATAGTTTCCAGCTAAATATAATAATCGGTTAAATAAGTTTATGTAATCGAATAATCAGAATTTGGTCGCCTTGCAGATATCGAGTCAGGAACAAACGGCCGACACAATGAGAAAACATAGCAAGCGTAATGATACAGGGATAAAACATTAATTATAGGAATATAACGTACAGAGAATCATGATTTATTTCTCCATTATCTGAACCCACGAAACGTTCATTTCTCTTGTAAAAACAATTATTTTTTTAATACAATGGAAACTACCCGGTCATTTACAAAAACCCAGATAATTAAACGTCGGTAAAAAAATACATAAACTAAAATAAAACAAGGTTGTGGCCCCATGGCAAGTGTCACGGATTCGTAGATAAGAGTTCCAAGGTTCGAACCCTACTCTACTGCAACTTAATTAATATTTTCTCCCATCCGCTCATGAGTGGAGCATGTAAACAAGATCAAACGCCTCCAGGAGTCCTTATCGCCAGCACTTTCGCCTCCTCCCCGTCAATCCCGCGTCCCTTAGTTCCGCCAAATAAGTCCGCACGATCCTCATCGATGGCCTTTCAGGACGGTGGAAGCCAGAAGTTGTGAAGAACAGGCAACTTGGGTTAAGGCTTTTCTTCTGAGGCGCTGTGTCCAAGCCAGGTCAACCGTCACACCGGTGCATTTTCTGATGGTGAGTTATTTAAAACTCATTAAAAATACCTCCAAAATGGAAATATTTCGCCAAATCATAAGAACGCAAGTGTTTATTAAAATACATCAAATGAAATATAAAATATTGTAACGAACTCATTCATACGCTCAGAGTAATAATGCGTAACTTATGGAGAAGCCCTATCACCATGTTTCATAGAACGCAAGCGATGTTGGTTTGTTGGTTAGCAACCAATTGGTGGCCATTTCGTTTTATTTGACAACATAAACATAACGGTCCGATAGGGCGCTTTTGTAGCTGTTCTTGGCTTTGTTTGTAAATTACTTGGATATTTACGTTGTAATAAATAAAAATCGACTATGGTAAATTGCAGTATATTTGGTTGCAGCAGTAGGAGCGTCAAAATGTGTTAAAGGAGTCAGTTTTCACAGGTAATTGATTCCGAATATTTTCCCATGATTTATTTACATTGATTTTTGGCATTTATTGTCCCGACACGTGTATTATGTTGCTTATAAACTTTCCTTATATCAACATATTTACTTCAGATTCTATTTTTTCTCAATTTAGGGGATAAATTTGTGAATGAAAGTATGTTTACTGTTGATAATGACAGTTGATTAAGGGCGCACTAGGCATCTATATAAAGTTTGAGTTTTTATAGAGTAGAGGTCGATAACAATTTTACTCGAAAATAGTAACGTTAAAATCGCATCTAAAATGACGTGTCCAAATTTCAAGCCGCTACGACTCGCCGTTTCGGAGATGTGACGGACAAACAAACAAACTTAACACCGGACTTTGGTTCAATGGAGTTAGGATTTATGTTTCAATAAATATAATATAAAAATTTTGTGAAAAAATAAATGAAAAAATAAACACAAACATGTATTTTCAGTTTTACAAAATAAGTATAGGCGAATTATAAAACAATAGATTGGAATAACCCTGCAATAATAAATACACAGGTACGTATTTAAAAGTAATAACAATGCAAATTAATATCCATTTGGCAATTCTCGACCTAAGTACGCCCCATTGTTTTGCTACGAACTGTAGCTAACTTAATACCCAATAGTCATATAATGGTATCCCTACGTTTGGGCTCCTTTCTAGGTTACGCATTATTACTCTGAGTTCATACGCGTAGGTACCGTATGTCGATTAGCCCCGTTATTTGCCGCGCAATTGCAATGTTGCCGAAACTGCTTTTTCCGAGCTAAGATTGAACAACCTAACGTGACAATTGCTTCTCTCTCAAAAAAAAATCAAATAAGGCTTATAAATCGATTGGACATGATCAATTCACCGAAACGATTACAAAACTAAAACAAGTTTATTGGATTGTAATTCTACTTTATTTTTTATAAAATACTTATACCAAGGGTATATTACAAAACTACAAACTAGTTTGTTTGAAAATGTCCTTACAAGACGAAACGCGTCACAATATACCCTTTGTATATTTTATAAAAAATAAAGTAGAATTACAATCCAATAAACTTGTTTTATTATGGATACATTACCAAATTAAATATGGAATTCTACCAATTGTCTGCACAAACAATAAATAGATTACAAAACTATTTAAAAGCCTTGAAATTATTTTTGAAATTCATCAAATCTGTATATTAGACAGGACGTAAGCCGGTAAAATTTTCAAATAAAAATTGTAAAAAATACTGTGCATTTACGATCAATGTTTGATATTCAGCAATGGATATTTTTCCCTCTCGTTATCAAACCTAAATAAGCTCCATTACTCATTTGAATGTTATTCAAAGAACCCCGAATTATTAATTAAACCTTATCACACATTGGTGTGATCCAAAACTATTAACCTTCCTTACATTTCTTTAACCATTCTATTTCTGCGTCATTCTATAAAATATTCCGATATAATTAAGTTTATTTCTTCCGAGGAATTCTTCAGAAGTGATTGACGATACTCTATCACGACATGGCCTTATTTAAGTTTCCGAAATCGAGAAAGTTCTAGAACTATTTTTGAAAAATTACAACTATTCAAAAACATTATTTGAAATATAAAGTTCCCGATATTATCAAAGTTTTTATTACTTTGTAATATATTCGGTGATTTTGCTATGATTTTATTCTGTTGATCCATGAAATATCGTAAAATACGTATTGTACCGTAAAACGTAAACGTAAAATACGAAAAAATATTCCCGTCGGGGGCGCCCTCTATAATTTGTCCCCTCAGCTATTCCCTCAATGATGTCGTGCAGGAGACCCCCAGGGCGCATAATGTGGCCGATCCATCGGGCTCGCCTCTCTGAGACGGTTTTGATTAGGTGCCTACCTTCTTCGATTCTGTTGAGAGCCTCGTCATTAGTGATGTGGTCTCTCCAGCAAATTCCTAATATTTTTCTGTAGCACCACATCTCAAAGACCTCTAGTTTTTTATCTCTTTTAGCAAGGCACAATGTCTCACAACCGTACATCAATATGGTCCATACATATGTCTTGACAAGTTGCTTGCGGAGTTTTAGATTGATATTATTTGACTGAAAAATCTTTGATTTTTTGTTAAACGCAAGCCTTGCTCGGTGAATGAGGTAGTCGACTTTTTTTTTGTTCTTCCATCCCAAGTGATCCTGCTTATAAGGTACACAAACTCTTTTGCGTTTTTCAGAGTTGCTCCTGACATTTCTATATTGATTCGTTGCTCATCACGGGCCACAGTCATTACTTTGGTTTTGCTCCTATTTATTTTCATATTATATTTGTAATTTAATACATTCTCCATGAATGTCAGAGTTCAAAGTCTCTTCGTCAGGACACCAATTAAACCAACATGAAAACTAGCATGCAAAACCCACTATACACCTTCACCACAGTTGTTGCACAAAAATACAAAACCAACATAAAAAAATAAATATTTATAGATGACAACCATGAAGTTTCGCATAAATAAATTGTCTATGTTTTTATGAATGTATGTATGTGTATGCGCATGGGTGTATGTACGTGTGTGTGTATGTACATGTGTATATATGTGTATATTTATATATATGTGTATGTCTGTATGTATATTAATCAAAATGTGTATCCGAATAAGTTAATATTTTGTTTGTCTATGCTCTATATTAATTTGTTAACTATTATAATATATTAAAATGTAATTGCCTAGCTTGGAACGGGGTATGTACCCTTGTTAGCTGGGCAAAGTGAACATGGAATTGTATTTTGATAAAGAGTGTGAATAAATAAATAAAAAATAAAAAACACGACATGCATTTTAATAAGCGCATGCACTGATTAGGACAAACATGCACTGATTAAATTATGAAAATATTCTCTTGTTTGAGAATTAATGGTAAAAACCGGTAGACATAGAAAAACCGGTAAGTGGTTTTATACAAATATTTAATAACATTTTTTTAAATGTTTGACCACAAAGTTAATGCTTTAAATATTAACAACATGTTTATGTGAACAAAATTGCCATTCCGCAAAGTTCTATTCCAAAAGAAAAGCTCTTAAGCTAAACTGAAAATAATCGAGTGGAGTGTTTCCGTAAATGCTGGTCCTCGTACGATGTTCTGGGGAAGACGTGTGAATAGAAAGTCAGTTACAAACTCGGTGAAGAGAGAAAGGAGAAAAGACAACTCTAGAATTGCAATGCTGAGGGAGACGGGGAAAATTGAAGGTACACGTCCCGAGGGCTGGGCGATACTCCATACCGCTACCGCTATGAGAAGATTCGATTTAAATTCTACGTGCGAGGAAACACGACACGGATTTATGTTGGTTTAGAAACATTCGTGATGAAAGATTACCGTTTTTTTCAGATCAGTACCCAAATACGGCGTTTATTGGCCGTAGGTAAGTTTCAATACAAAATAAGTGTTTGACATGTAAAAATTGCAAGAAAATATTCATAGCAGCTTCACTAGATACAAAAATATCTGTTCTGGCAACATATATTTTGAATAAAACAACTTTATGTAAAAACTTTGTTACTATACGCACGTAAACATTATTCTCTACAACATTATTTTTTTTGGTACGTGTACTTGTACACACACAAATCTGGATTTTCTCCCAAGGGGGAGTAGGTATATATTTTTATTTATATCCCTACAGAGATGAAGTAGATTTTTTTTTTCAAATTCAGGATTATGGATATTCGAGCGTTTACAGGGCTTATGACCTGTCATTGGCTGGGTTAAGTGGCCACTTTAAAAATTACACAAAAAAAAAAGTATACAAAAATCAAAAATGTTACCTGTGTGGATATTGAATAATAAGCGGAATGGGGAATGTTGTAGTACCTACTTAAAGTGGCCACTTAACCCAGCCAATGACAGGTCATAACCCCTGTAAACGCTCGAATATCCATAATCCTGAATTTGAAAAAAAATTCTACCTCATCTCTGTAGGGATATAAATAAAAAAATTATTCTCTACCTTCCGTTACAAATACAAGAGTTACTAAATACTCCACCCTGATGCTGCAAAAAAAATGAAAAAATAAATACATTTTTTACATTTTTTTTTTGCACCACAACAGGCCAGGAGGCCTAATTACAGTGGTGAATTACATCACAGAGCACCCAGGCTTGAGAAAAATCACATTTTACATTTACATTTTATTACAACCTTCGGTCAAAGAGAATTGGCCTACTACTCGGTCAAAGTGTACAATCTACTTCCATTATCCATAAGGACAATTAGTAAGGTCTCACAATATAAAATTGCTTTTAAGAAATGGATAGTGGAGGTGGGATGCACACGGATTGATGAGTGGATCAAGCCAAATAGGCAAAATGTGTGTACCGTTTTTTATTTTTTTATTATTATGCTAACTTTGTTAAATAGCTAATTTAAGGCATGTTTCACCTTTTTTTTAAAATGTTTCCCTCGGCACGGGACACCTCAGTGAGGGAACATTATTCTGTATAAAAAAAAGAATACAAAAAATGTAAAAGTATAAATAAATAAATAAACATAGGTATAATGATAAACAGTGTGTAAAGTGGCCACTCAAACCAGCCAGTGACAGGTCATAAGCCCTGTAAATGCCTAGATTACCATATCCCTTCTCAAAAATGTGTTCCCTCTCTGTTGCAACAAATTTAAACAAAATAAGTGTTGAACATGTAAAAATTGCAAAAAAATATTCCTAGCAGGTTTTTTAGATGCAAAAATATTTGTTCTAGGTACATATATTTTGTATGCAGGGTATTATAAAAGCAAACTTAGAAATCACCAATAAAGGAGTAACTTAGATATTTGCAAAAACTTTTGAAGAGAATAAGGAAATATCACGTTTTTATTTACATTTTTAAAGTAATAAAGGTCTATGAAATACTGTCCAGTAAAAAAAAATGTTTCTTATTCGTGGCATATATATTTTTTAAATTTTCTAGTTTTGAATTCCCGCAAAAACGGTCATTCCATTGGCAGCGCTTCTAATACTTAGCGAGATTTAGAGACGGCTTTGAATGACGCTATTATTCATGTAGGTAGGTTTTTATGTATAGTTTTTTTTGGCATCAATAACTAATTTTCCATTTTTTGTTTTCTAAGTGTGCGTCAAATACCGTCATATACACCCATAGAATTAATAATAGTCCAGAAACCGCATGCGGACATCTAACAGAAGGCGGCTCAACTACTCATAAATGAGTAGGTTTACGTTTTGACCCATTAGTTTTTTTGTAAACGTCGCTCAGTACGCAACTCCTGATTCGAAATTAAGCATGCCGTGTTGTGTCCTTTTAAAGTGTAGAAATACTGCTAGGATCTTAAAGAAACAGGATGCAATCACATTTCATGTGTAATTATCGAATGAATGTGCATGTCCCAAATGCATTTAAAAATTAAATTATTTTTCCATCTGTCAGATTGGAGAAGAAACAAAATGGAAATTTCGTTAGTGTTGCCAGGGTAGTAAATTTTTTTACCCTACTTTGCTCATATAATAAGAGAAATTATGAAAATTGAACCTCGGATTAAACAACACCGTGGTGGACATTTGACCGACATTATCTTTAAAACATAAAATGTTATTTAACATGATATAAAAATATCCGTTTTATGTCAAATAAAATTTGTTTTATATTTTACGTTTAAAGTTCATTAATTCAACTACTCTTATTGTTGAATGACCCTTTACTTATCTACTCTGTTGTGTCAATCAATTTTTTTTTTTAGAAAAGAAAAATAAATATTTGCGTTTATATAATTTACCCGAATATTTCAATTTTGGTGGCCAGTTTCAACGAGTTGTAAATAAATCACAATTATAAAATGGGAATCAAGTTATGGTATAATAGGATTCGAACTACGTACTTTTGAGCCGTGAGTCCGAGACACCGGCCACGGGACCACAACCGGATTTAAAAAAAAATATTATGCTATTTTTTGTGATATATTTTTTTCGCTGGTTTTATGGTAATTATGTAAAAGGTCCATGGAACCGAGAACCGAGATTTTAATATGTTTGAAGCAAAAGTGATGTTCAAAAATTAATGTACAAAAATATTCTGAATAAAAACCCTATTTTTTCAAAGAATGTATTCTTCAAGTCCAAATTTATGAAGTTCTCCAAAACAACGTCTAAATTTAAAATGAAGATCCATAATTGGATTTTATCGAGGGGTAGAGACCACTGTATAAGATTGCTTCGGGCATAAATATATAATATCGATGGTATCTTCATTATTATTCATTTACGTATATATGCATATCATCTTTGAATAACAGTAGTGCTTAATTATTGGTAAATATATATTTTAACCATTGCCAATCGAAGCATAAAATTATTTATTATTATGTTTATTAAATTACATATTCTACCACGTAGATGTGCTACTATTATTACTTCTTTGTATTATTTTGTATTTTATTAAATGTTTACTATCCAATTAATTACCAAATTGAATTATAAAACAACTATAAATTACAAATAACATATTGCCGTGTACTATTAAATAAATTTTCTGCATTCCATTTCTTGACTTGTATACATTTTAATTATTTGTATTTTTTTATTACTATTATTTTGTTTATTGTTTTGATTACTTTGTATATTGTTTACTTTGTTTGAATATGTTTTTGATTTATATATAGAAGAGTCCCGACTTAACACGGAATTTTATAACAAGTCGGGACATAAAAAAATCATATAAAAAATATAATTGTGCCATGATAAAATTGTGTATTTTGTGCATTAAATCATTTTAAAAATATCATATGTTCTCAGATGCGGCGTGAAGGGTGTCGGGAAAGCAATTATTTTTTTGTAACGAGGACATTTTAAGAATATTTTATTTCAAAATAAACCAACATCTATCTGAAATCAAGGATCTAAGTATCGTATTTAATCATAAACTGACATTTATTCCTCATATTATTGAAATTACTAATAGATCAATGAAATCGTTAGGTTATATTTTAAGAACAGTCAAAGATTTCAAATCAATTTTATCTTTCAAAACTTCGTATGTATCACTTGTCAGGAGCATACTTGAATACAATTCAAGTATCTGGAGCCCATTTTACGGAGTTCATTCGTTTAAACTTGAAAGAGTGCAGATTTTTTTTTTACGTTTTATCAACTACAAGCTATCTATTCCTATTAAATCTTTAAACTATGACTTTTTAATAAACACGCTTGATTTGGAAAGTTTATCCAGAAGACGGAAACTGAGTGATTTAATGTTTCTCTTTAAGATAATAAATAGCATGTTGGACTCTCCTGACTTGCTAAATATGATTCAATTCCGAATACCTGTTAGGACTGCTAGACATAATGTCCCATTACATATTGCTATTGCTGGTACTAATTATGCTATGAATTCACCTATTTCAAGATTGCACAGTCTAGGGAACCAGATCAGTTGTATTGGCATTTTTCACATTAGCCAAATGAAGTTTAAACTTGCTATTGAAGAAATAGTTTAGAATTTAGACTGATGTTTAAGTATTTATGTTCATTTATAAAAAAAGAAAAGTAAATGTAAAAATAAATACATGAGAAATATATTTATAAACGTACGACTAGGTATTTGTTTTCTTTTTATTTTTTTTTTATAATTTTTATATTTTTAAATTTTTTTTTTTTTTTTAAATGGTTTATTATTTTGTTTCTTTTTATATTTTATTTTTAAAACGGTTGAGAACCCCTGAGCTCTTATCAGGAGACATTTAGTATTATTCCTAGGGCATTCAATATACATTGCAACAATACCAACAAATCAATGATTTATGATTTTTGCTATTTCGAATATGCCGCGTTATCTTTATTTTTATTATTTTTCTACCTAAGTATGTTAAGTATTAAAATCCCAAAGTTATTATATGGAACATTTGTAAAAGAACTGTGTAATATGTATGGATATATTGTTATTATATTATTTCATAATTTTGTAATAGAACACTGTATGTTAATTGTATTTATGATTATATTTATAAAAGGCATTTGTGCCGTGTTTAAACTAATAAATAAATAAACATTATTTTTCGTCTTTTCTCAAAACGAGAACACGCTTTACGTATTTTACAGTAAATCCCAATGAGATTGTTATACGCGATCTCACGCAATCTCACCCGTAACCCCGTGGTACAAAAACATCGCAATTGGCTTAATTTGTACCTACAATGCTCCTATTCCTTACCATATTTACGCGTGTCACAGCGTTGTACAATCAGCTTAAGAAATTGTTTTTTCTCCGTCCTCTCATTTGCCTTTTTTGCTTGCCCATTCTGGGATCCCATTTCCATTTCTACCTCCTGTCTACCCAACCCCACCTAATTTCCAACTATAAGGGGAGTTTACACGCTGCGAGGGAGATAAAAATGCATAAAAAATAAATATATCGACCTGTCCTACGTATAATAATTGTACTAGTTGATAACAAAAAAATATATTCAAAAGGGAATTTTTCCACACTTTCTCTTTTTAAAACAGATGATACAGAAATTCCATTCATGACTTCAGTCAAAAACTTAGGTATAATAATTCATTTAGGGTGGCACGATCAGGTTAACAAAGTTAGTCGTAAACTTCATAGAAGTTTGCTCTCACTTAAAATATTACAGAATTTCTTGCCAATTAATGTTAAGCAAACATTAGTCCAGAGCTTACTTCTATCACTCCTTGACTATGCAGATGTATGTTATCCAGACGCTAACTCTGAATTATTTCATAAATTGAAACGATTGCAGAATGTTTGTATACGTGATATCTTTGATCTTGATGAAATTCGACAACATAACCGAATATCGCACGCTACTACACTGGCTCAGTATCCGGCATAGAAAAAACATTCACGTTATATCACTTCTTCACAATATTTTAAATACTTCGCCTGTTTATCTGATAGAGCCCTTCCAACCTCTGTCACAACACGGACTATCTCTTTATTCTAGTAAAGAGAGGACCCTTTTAATACCCTTTCATCGCTCTAATTTTCTTGCCTCCTCTTCTACAGTAGCAACTGCTCAATTGTGGAATTACCTAGCCACTAATGTTAGAGACTTCTTTATTTATATTTAAGTCAAGATTGAAATGTCACTATGTAAATATTTAAGTTGTTCCTTTATCCTTCTTCTTTCATTCCCATCCCCTCTCTTCTCTTCATAACAAAGTGTTATTTTTTTTATTTTGTTAATCTTTGTTTTTATTTTTTGTATAAAATCGTAAGATTCAATTTACCAAAAAATCAAAAACTTGGAAAAATTTAAGGTATTTGTGGTTAAAATGGTACTAAAAAAATATTTTTTATATGCAACAACAACAACAACAACAAACCATCACACCGTTTCCCCGTAGGGGTAGGCAGAGAGGATAGAACGCCATAACACTATATCTTGGCATACATACCTCGCTTCCTCTACATTCATACATCTTCTTATGCACGCACGCCGATTATTCCTACTTTTGACATGTCCATCTTCAAGTATTTGATGGATTTGATCGTGCCATGTCTTTCTCGGTCTTCCTCGTTTTCTGCATCCATCAACATTTGCATCGTAGATCCTTTTAGTCGTTCTTTCGCTGTCCATTCGCTTTACATGTCCAAACCAACGCAGCACCCCTTTCTTAATTCTGTCAATAATGCATGTCTCAGCCTTACACACTTCACGGATCTCGACATTTGTGCACCTATCATACATCGTTTTACCACACATTCGCCTGAGGGATCGCATTTCGACAGCATTCAACCTACTTTCATCATTATTTTTCCAATTCCATACTTCGCTCCTATACATTAGAGTTGGAACTAGAACTCCGTTGTGAACTGCTAAGTCATCGAGGCAAAACTAGCGGAAAATTATGTTTCAGGAAAAACGTAATCAAAGTTTTCGAAAAGGATTACGGACACTCTGCCGGGGGTGCACGGCCTTACATTTTTGGCTCTCCTGAACTCAATTTTGCGAATACCGATTTTTTGCGCCAACATTTTTTCGAAAGATTGTATTAACCGATTATTTAAAAAAACAAATATCGGTTTTTTTGAAATTTCAAACCTTTCTGGTCTTTTCAAAACTTTATTTTTTTTAAATACTTTATTTCGACCATGTCGGCAATCGAGCCAGAGACCTCCCACATGATTGACAGAACTTTTATACATATTTAAATCATACGCGATACGTATATATTGCAGAGGGAGGGAAAGAACCGTAACATGAAAATTATTTTTTACTTTACTTTTTTCAATGATTTCGATTAACTTTTAATTCAAACCATTTTCAAACATTTACATGATTTTTTAGGTGCAAATACGATAATTATGATAAAAGCCTATTTTTCAGCAAGTTGGAAATAAAGTATATTTTTTCGGTACAAAATGTCTTCAAAACTATTTCGTGTAAAGTTACTCACTGGCCAGGTTCAGCGGTCGTGTTAGGCTCGCGCTTGGCAGAAGGCTCCCGTTTTTATAGCCCACAAATTTATCGAACGAGGATACCACTGGGAAATATCCTTAAAAGAGAATGAATTATATCCTACTGGATAAATATTCATATTACGTTTATTTGGGGGCATCCGTTATAGATTAAAAGGGACATTACAGTGGCTATAATTGAATTGATTATTGTTAATCCGGCCAAGGAGTATCGTTGTTATGTAGATTTTAGATACTTTAACTGATTGGTGGCTGGCATATATAATATATGTAGGAGCTGATGGTTTGTACATTTAATTTATTTTTAATACTTTTGAAATGATTTTTACTCTTTTTCATACTTTTTTCGCTTGAATTATGTATATGTAATTTTAATACGCTTTTCATGCTTTTTTTCCCGGTATTTGTACAAATATTTTGTTAATTTTAAAAACTTTTTCATTCTTGTAATTTGTTAATACTTGCACTCTCCTACTCGTTCAACTTGTTTATGCATACATGTAGTTTTTAAACCTTTTTTTATTTTATTGATTGCATTATGTATCATTTTGAATTCATTTCCATACCTTGTTTTATGTTTATTTTGTAATTTAAAAAAAAAAATTAAACCCTTTTAATTTTTATTCTGCTTTTGGAAATAATGTTATAGTTTAAAATATAAAAACGTCTGTAAACAAATATTGTTATCTGCGTGTCTTTTAGTGAGTTTTTTACTAAAACTCATTGGGAATATTGCATAAAATGATGTATATGTTTTCAATTTCAATTTTTAAAAAAAAGGTACAATGCCAATGACATCAAAATAACAACATGGTAATATTTTAACTTCTAAAATACTTTTGATGATAAAAACTTCAATGTAATTTATTGATGAAATCGATTATGTCCGAATCTAAATTTGTATAATTTATATTTTAATATTTATATCTGATTATCTTTTTTGCATTGTATTCTTTGGAATTTTATTATTTACAGAACATCGCTTTAACAAAGATTAGAAAATGGCACTTGCGTGTTTTTAGGGACTCACTCACGTATCCTTACAACCAATACAAGAGAATGCATTTCCCATCTTGCATAGTCGGTACCGAACCGATTGCTCCATATTTCCTGGTAGACTATGTTTATTAACGAGGCATTAATTTAAAATAAAAATCTTTAGGAAAATCTAAATGGTAAAACAATAATAGGTTGAAGTCTGTTCGGTGCGTACTCTTAGGCGTACCTCCCTTATGCTGACCTTCCAAGTCAAAAATTCAAAACAAAAAAATATCGTTTTGCGTTTTTTTGTTATAATAGATATTGAATAGTCTCACTCTGTTGTAAAAAATATATAAAAATGAAAAAAAGAATAAAGAAATCTGATCGGTAAAGCACGAAACAAAAATCTAACGTAAAATTTGCAATTCAGTGAACACGACTTTTAGCCTTAGCAGGGCAGTATATACCCAGGATATACCCTTCAATTATCCCGAATAGTGTCAAGGAAACCCACATACATATGCGAAGTTATTCGCGGAATAATAATTCCTCCACCAAACGTTCAATATCAAAATAATGTTAAGCTATTCCCATCTTGTCCTGGAACCTGACATAAGGTGTCTCGCTTCCAGACTTAATCCCCAAGGGGCGTCTGTCGAGGACGGGAAGATTTATTGGGTGCGAAACCCGGCAAAGACGTATTGGCGAGGCTGTCGATAGATGGCACCAGCGGCGCACCACCTTAATTGCCACTTTTAATAAATCAATGTCGGAGAGAGGTTTAGAAAAGCAAAAAAAACCGAAACGAAATGAACAGCTCATTCACTTTAAATACTGAAAAGTTTATCAGTGGCGAAAATTTACAGACTACACTGGTCTTGACTTGTTTCATAAAAAAAACACATCACGTTGATCAAACAAATAATCCGTTACGCCGTTTTCCAGACAGAGAGGATAGAACGCCATACCACTCTGTCTTTTCATACAGACATCGTTTGCTCTACATGCATAATGCACGCAGCCGATTATTCCGAGCTTTGACAAGTCCGACATAAAGCATTTGCCGAATTTAGTCATGCTGTGTCTTTTTGAATCTTCCTCGTTTTCTGTATCCATCAACATTCGCCTCGTAAATCTATTAAGCCATTTTTTTGCCGTTCGTTCGCTCTACATTATTATATTATACGTTATTATATATCTACGCTCTACAGTATTTTGACAGCATTCAGGATACTGTCATCCTGGTTTTTCCCATGTATAAAAGTTGACACAAGGACTCCATTGTGAACTGCTAGTTTTGCCTCCAGTGACATTATTTGCCAAGGTTGATTTTAGTGCACCGTTCATCCCTTAGAGTATATACATCTCTCTAAGGTTCATCCTATTCCTCACACTCTTCCTTTTTCCAGTATCTATATCAGCCTTTTCATTCTTAGACAACTTATTTCCAAGGTACATGAACTCTCTACCTGTTTAAATATAACTCAATTATCAGTGTTTTTACATTTCGTCATACTTTCGTCTCTTTCAAAAACCAAATTATTTGATTCATCGACATTCATCAACAAATCACTAGCTTCGCATACTTTCCCGTAGACGTTTTATTGCATTTTGTCGAGAAATGCTTTCATGTACAATTTTAAAAACAAAATGGTTAAAAAACATGTCTTTACAAAGACTTGATGGGTAACTAATTACAATTCGTTACTAAAAATACCAAATAAACGCTATTCTGCAACACTGAAACAAGGAAATTCTAAGGGAAATTATATAAAGATATAAAAAATGTATTCTTACGCGCGGTAAAAATTAAAACATTAAATTGTACAGCGAAGTATCTTTAAAATGTATGAAAAAAATAATAAACACGATTTTATAAAAAAGAGCTACTTTGAACGACGTCATTCTAAATCAACCGGGAGTAATTTCAAAAATACAACACTTTAGAAAATCATGCAGCTTATTAGACGGTACATAAAAATACAAAAAAATAAGTCAAACAAATCGCATTATTATTATTAACAAATCAAAAAAAACATTTTAAAAAGCCTCTGAACTTCCTCATTGAATAATTATCAAAATGCGTTAAATTATGAGGAATCTGACCTAAAAAGATGACATAAAGTTCTCTTGTTTTGTATAGCCTTCCTGATAATAAATACGAGTTTATGCATTAATGCAATAAATAGATTACAAGAGTAAGTTCTTATGATCTATTATTTTGATAAAAGCATTCTTCTTTATATTCTATTTGAGAATCTGGCTCAAAAGACCACAATATAAGCTCGATAATTATTAATCTGGTATTTCATTGAACGGTCAGTTCGATAAAGCCCATCAGCTGAGAGTGCGTCAGAATGGAAGTATTAATATATTTAAAAAATAAGCTATTAAGAAATATTATTTTGAGAATATCATTTCCCTTTATAATCCGTTTGAGGATCCGGATCGAAAGACCACAGTAAAAGCTCCATGAGTTACATTGTATTTCATTTGAAGGTCAGGTAAATAAATCTCAACCGCTGGGACTGCGTCATGGAAGTATTAATATATAGGAAAATAAGTCATTAAAATACATTATTTTGAAAATAGCATTTCCTTTTATATTGCATTTGAGGATCCGGCTCGAAGGACCACAATAAAAGCTCGATGAGTACTGTGGTATTTCATTGGACGGTCGGTTTAATAAATCTCATCAGCCGGGAGTGCGTCAGGCCGGGGGTATTAATGAATGGAGGTATTGTCTATCAGAGAACAATCAACTTGGGACGTGAATAGGGCGTGACGTCACGGCGACACGAGCACATGAGCGCGGGAGGCGTCACGTGGTTTATGACGGAAGGGTTTTCATTGGGATTAAATTACTTATTGTAAATAATATTCAATTGGACTTTGGAATAAGACATATTGTGTTATTTTGTCTTGTGATTCAAAATCGTATCATGAATATTAAAAAAAGCATTGTAATACGACTATACTATTTTCCAAATAATATTGAATTTATTTCATTTAAGTATTATATTCGACGGTGTTGCGTATTTATTTATTACTTATATATTATTATTTATTTATATTTATACAATACAAAATTTAAAAATATAGATTACACAAACATCACTCTGTCAGATTTAAAATTTACACTAAAAATGTATTATGTAACTTAGTAGACATTATAATAATAAATATGAACATCTCCCCTCCCCTCCTTATCCTCTCTTCAAGCATTGTTGTCCTTATCCCGCCCAATTTACAGTAACTTAATGTTCTTAAAATTAATATTTAAAATATCTTTGATTATTGAGTACATGAAAATAACATTTTTATATGTATAAGTTGTATGTATTTATTTGATATGTAATATAATATTTTCTTTACTAACTTTATATACTATGTGGAAATCTGTTATTAGTTCTGAGTTTATACACTATATCTGTTTGTTTACTAAAAATATGTATGTAGAACTGTTGATTTCCCTAATAAAATAATAATAATATACAAACATTTAAAAACATTATGTAAAATATTTGACCATAATGTTAATGCTTTAAATATAATGAAAAGTAAGCAGAATCCTCTGATGTTCACCCGAAACAAACATTCAACTGGCATCAGTTACAAAGTCGACTTCCACTTCAGCAGTTGTACAGAATAGTTCCACTTGATCCACTTTGGTTCCACTTTATAGCGGCGGAATAGAATAGAATAGAGTTATCTCCTGGAAATGGAATTAGCGCACCCAATTATACAGTGCGGCGTTAAGTAAAAGGATTTCTAGGACGTATTATTATATAACTTTTGATTCCATTTTCGACATGTTTTATAACTTTTTATTAATTTTATTTTTCTCTTGCTATTTTGTATATTTTGTATATTGTTTTGATTATTTTGCATATTTTTTTTGATTAGCTGTTTATTGTTTTAATCCCTTCCAAAGTTTAAAGCGGCTTTGAGGACTTGGATCAGCATGGAAAATACAGATATACACCTATTGTGAAAGAGTCGTACAACAGCATATTCTAAACTTTGATGTATTAATTACATTGTTTATGTCATTTTCCTGTTATTTCTGTATGATTTTTAATGGCATTGTCATATTTGTGTTTGTATACCAAAAAATTCACCAAAAACAATAAAAAAGGAATGGCCCACGCTCAGACGTTTAAGTCTTTGTGGGCATTTTTTCCAAATTTAAGGCTATGTTTATTTTTAGAATGTGTATTTTTTCTCTTTTTCTCTTCTAATGTTTAATAAATATAATGTAAAAAATATGTAATTTAATACATGCATAATATGTAACAGTATGGAAAAATAAACAAAAAAAAAAAAAAAAAAATGTAAATAAATATTTTTGATTTTTGATTTATATATCGAAGATTCCCGACTTAACACGGAATTTTCTAACAAGTCGGGACATAAAAAAAAAACATAATTGTGTCTATGTAAAATTGTGTATTTTGTGCATTAAATAAAAAAAAATAATAATAATAAATAAAAAAATAAAAAATTCAACCCACCATGTATTTATTTACACCTTTTATCAAAAATACAATTTTAAGTTCACTTAGCCCAGCTAACAAGGGTACATACCCCGTTCCAAGCTAGGCAATTAAATTCTATATAGTTAGTTGGTATAATAGTTAAAAAAATATTTTTTTTTTTTTAAATCATCGCTTTTTATTGTTTTAAATTTTGTCTTCGAAGGAAATTTGTAATGCTTCAACTTTAATTGGATAGTGGAAGGAGTTTGAGTGGGAAACTCCTTGATGATTTTTTAAATGTTTAGGTTTATTGTTGACCATATTGATGTGCCATATATATTTTATTTTTTATTGATCGGGTTGTGGTCCTGTGGCTAGTGTCTCGGACTCACGGACCAAAGGTCTGTGGTTCGAATCCCACTATACCCCAACTTGATTCCATTTTCTAATAGTGAGTTATTTACAACTCGTTGAAAATGGCCCTCAAAATTAAATATTTGGGTAAATCATAAGAACGCAAACATTTCTTTTTAAAAAAAAAAATATTAAAAAAAATATTGTTATATTTCTAATCCTATCCAATATTTGTGATGATATACTCGGGTGTCTGTGTCAACAAATTGCTCGTCCCATCTCAACACAAGACTTTTAGTCCCACGGAGTTGGGACTTTTGTCTCAAATTATGTGTAATAAACAGCCTGTAAGTTCTAATCCATATTTTTTATCTCTCCTCCTTTCCTCTTTTTCCTTCTTCCCATTGAGTAATAGTATTGATTTCAGTTAATTTATATGCAGATACAGTTATTTCTATTTTTGATTATGGGTAGAATGATGAATGTTACACAGAGGCCACGTAAACCCGCCAATGACAGGTCATAAGCCCTGTAAATGTCTAAACTTTCATATTCCCTTTTCAAAAATGTTTTCACTCTCTATTGCAACAAATATACACGATGATTTTAATTTAGAACATTATTGCGGCCTTGAGCATTACCCAAAACACCTTATTAGGTTGAATGGACCAAATCGTGTTTTTTTCCGATTTCTAAACAGTTATATAAATCATTTAACGTTTAATCATCAGTGTGGCCATACATAGCACATTGCCACATAACACTTACACACTTCGGTCGAACAATAAAAAGAGATCTCAGCAAAATAATACAAAACAAAGCGACGAGGATAATATTAAGATGTGGGAGACGAACAAATGTTAAGAAAATGATTCAACTTCTAGATATCATGACAATTGATCAAAGAATCAAATTCAATGTTGCCAGTGAAATAAACAAAATTATTAAAGGAATAGTTCCGAGATATTTTCAAAATAAACTAAAAAATAATGAGTTATTTCATAACTATGCAACAAGAGGATCTAAAAATATAAGACTGAAAAAGAAATCAAAAGCAATGTCCCAGAACTGCCTTATGTACAAGGGAATACAATTATTTGAGGAAATGCCAGAAAGTCTATCAAATCTAAAAAATCGATGAAAGTAATGTAAATATATTTAAAATTAAATGTAAAAAGGATATATGTGAAAATATTAGGTAGTATATAGTGTAAATAGTGAATATAATTAATGAAAATGTATATATGAAACAGTTAATATTATAAATTAGGATATTAAGTGTATAATAGTAATAAATAATGTTAGAATAAGTATAGATGTAAATATTGTGTTGTAAATATATATTTGACTATGTTACATAGAACTAAATAAATAAATAAATAATAATAAAATGTTTGTAAGAGGTTTACCCAGAGCACGAATTATGTCATGCCCAATACTCGTACGACTTTTGCTCAGACATCTCTCCTTTTTCGCACCGATAGTGTTCAATATTTTCGAAGGGTGTATTGAACTCTCAAGGACTTAAATAACTGGATTTGTCTAAGCGGGAGGGATTTGAATGGGAAAGTCCTTGATGATTTTCCGAATATATGACCACCTTTTAAATATTTAAACTTATAATTAGAAATCAAACACTGATTTGAGTCTACTGAATAAGGACATTCAATCCAAATAATCTTCACATTCGTTTGAAAATGCCCTAATAAGGCGAAACAATTGTCTATTAAAAAAAAAAAAAGAAAAAAAAAAAAAAAAAAAAAAAAAAAAAAAAAAAAAAATATTCAGTAGACTCAAATCAGTGTTTGATTTCTAATTATAAGTTTAAATATGGAGTTCTACAAAATAAACACCAAATCAATCAATACCTTTTAAATATATATTTTTATTTTAATGTAAACCAAATGTTTGAGTTTGCTGTTTACCATATTGATGTGCAATGTTATATTTATTTTATTATATTATTATTCTGATTCTATATAATATTTGTGGTGCTATACTCGTATGTCTGTGTTAACTAATTACTCGTCCCAACTCAACACAGGACTTTTGATCCCATGAAGTTGGAACTTATGTTTATAATTTTACAATAAACTTGTTGGGAAAACGAATTTCCACGCGGATGCAGGGCGAGAAATTACGGGGGCGATGCCCTAGGGCTTCTACGATATTATTTAACGGAGTGGGCTGTATTTGAATTTTAATGAAATAAGTGAATATCCTCAATATGCGGTATGCAGTGTCGATCGGTCACAACCCCAACGAATGAGATGGAGAGGATAGTGCGGGACATTTGAACGACCATTATCTTTAAAACATCAAATATTATTTGACATGATTTAAAAATATCCGTTTTATGTCAAATAAAATTTGTTTTACATTTTAAGTTCAAAGTTTATTAATTCAATTACTCTTTTGACCCTTTACTTATCTACTCTGTTGTGTCAATCAATGTTTCCGCGTGCACAATAAAATTTTAGAGAAATTTACAGTTTGCTTTTTTTCTATCTGTCATTTGTGTTATGATTTTTTTTCCCATTAAGCAACATTATGCGGCGACGTCACGAATGCGCGCGGCAAAAGTAGGGCATAGTGGAGGAATTATTTGGACACAGTCCGATGTATTCAAATATGATTCTACGCTCCTTCTGGACTATTCTTAATTTTATGATACTAGAATATAATATGAAAATAATGTAAATGAATGCCTCGACACGGGTTATGCCTAGTGAGGTGTTCATATATGAAAAGAAAAAATATAAAGTTTTATGTGAAATAAATAAATAAAATTCTTACCAAAATGTTTTTTTTTTTTGCAAAATTTTTCGTTGCCATCTGTTCCGATGAAATTTAAGTTTCTAACCCAGCATTAAACCCAAACATTTCATTTCACTAATTTCAATTGGATTTCACTTTTTTTTCCTTCATCTGGCAGTTTTTTTGAATGAGTGGGAGGATACACGCCTTAGTCCTGTCTCCATCACTATTTAAGGACTTTTTTCTGTAAAATTTCTTAGATTTTTGTAAAACCAATTGGTGGATTTAATCGAATAAATCAGAGCCGATTTATTTGAGATTAATTGGTAATGAAAATGTAAACGATTTAACCTCCCCCTGCTAATGAACCGCCATTTTGATTACCAATTCCACTTTTAGAGCCATTTCTTTTAAATCGCTTTTTTGTATTAATTAGTATTCAAAATCATTAAATTCTTTTCCGGTTACTTAAGGTTATACAATTGAATACTTCGACACGAAACTCAAACGTTTTCCCGAGGTTAATTGGCAAATCTAATTTTAACATTCACAATTTTATATCTTGTTTAAAAATCTTTCAGTCCCCTTTTTAATTCTACGAGCGTTAATTTAAGAACCTAAAAATTTCCTTTCAATTTCCCATAAGAAAATTCAGTGGATAATTTAAAAAAAAAATTGTTAATAATACTATGAAACCAAGCCTTTTTGTATCGTATTATCACCGCAATGATCTTTTAAAGTTTCATAAATATGAAATTACTCCGCCCGTGACGTCACAAGTTCTCGTCGGTGAGTTCTGATGACATTTTTAATTTTAATTTTTATTTTTATTTTTTTTATTATATTGAAAACATATTATACATAATTATATACAATATTCCCAAGGAGTTTTTTTAAAAAAAACTCATTTAGGGACATACAGATAATAATTTTTTTAGAGACGTTTTTAAATTTTAAACTATAATATTATTTAACAAAAGCAGAAAAATTAAAATTATGATATACTACAAATTAAAAAGGGTATGAAAAATACTTGAAAATAACAGAATAAACAGAATACTAGGCATGGAAATAAATTCAAAATAATGTTTACATTATGCAATCTGGGAAAGAAAATTGAAAAAGTTTAAAAATTACATGGATGTATATATACATACTGAACTAGTACAAAATAAAATCATTTTTTTTAATTAACAAAATATGCGCACACCCAATACAGGTTAATTTTTTTTATCAAAAACGTTGAAAAAATTGAAATTATGTATACAAGCCAAAAAAAGTATATAAAAAGAAAAAAACACAAAAAACATTTAAATAGTATTAAAAATTACATATACAAGCAAAAACGGTGAAATATTAAAAGGTATATGTTCAAGAATGCGCATTCTCTATAAACTAACATTATTTATTCAAAGTACTTCTGGAAAAAATAATTCTTCAATTCGCACGTCCTGTTTCTATATTTTGAAATAGGTATTTTAAATTTTTGTGGCAATTTATTAAATTCCTTGAAACCTATGTATTGTAAAGATCTAGTACCAAACTTCGTAGACTTCACAGATCCAATATATATATTGTTTTTTGATCGAGTACTGTACCGATGGATGTCTCCAATGAAAGCTGGCTTTATGTTACTGTGCATTGAGTCGAGAGTAGTATTAATGATAGTGTCAGTTATCTCGAAATAGGAAAGCATGCTAAAAGGCATGATTTTTGTTTCAAAATAAATGTCCCTTACATGAGTATCATACGGTAGGTGAAACACATTTCTGATCGCTCTATTCTGAATAATCTGCACCTCAGAAATTTTGCTCTTAGTTGCAAAACCCCAAACACAGCATAGGTATGATAAATGCGAATGGACCATAGAAAAATAGATTGCTCGAAGCAGCGAAACTGGAAGCATTCTCTGAAATCTGTACAGTATTCCAGCTACAGGGAGAATCTTTCCTTTCACGCGCTCAACATGTTCATTCCAAGTAAGCTGCGAGTCCACTAACAGTCCCAAGTACTTAGTGCTATTTTTTTTCTCCAGACGATCAACACCAATAAAGACATCAATAGATTCATTACTCTTGTTTCCAAATAGAAGGTAGTGAGTCTTTTTTGCATTCAAGCTCAATTTATTTAAACGCAGCCATTCCGCCAGATGTAAAACGTCACTTTCAACCATCTTCTGTAAATCTTGTTTGTTTTTAGTGTGATATAAAATAGTCTTATCATCTGCATAAAGCTGTATTCCTCCTTTGATGCCCCATTTTGTCACATCGTTGATGTATATAAGAAATTCGTGGCGGCCTTCGTGGTGTAGTGGTCAAGACGCTTGACTCACACACGGAAGGTTCCGGGTTCGATTCCCGGTGAGAACACAAAAATTAAATGTGATTTTTCTTAAGCCTGGGTGTTCTGTGATGTAATTCACCACTGTAATTGGGCTTCCTGGCCTGTTGTGGTGCAAAAAAAAAAAAAAAAATACAAAAAAAAATACAAATAGCAACGGACCGAGTATAGACCCTTGAGGTACCCCGCAGGTGATTTTACCAGAATTGCTAAACTTACCTCCAACTTCTACCAAAGATGATCTGTTTGAAAGATAGTCTTTAAAAATTTCTAAACGTATTCCAGTTACACCAATATACTGAAGTTTTTCGATCAAAATGCAGGAAACATACAGCACGGTAACATAGTTTTATATTTTACACAGTTAGACTTAACTCTAATGGATCAGTAAAGTTTCTATATTATATTAAAATTATTTGTAAGGTTATCAATGAAAGTACAAAAAAGAGATGGAAAAAAACATGAATGGAAGTTGTTTGAAAATTAAAGAAAAAAAGTTGTTTTAAAGTTTGCAGTTAGTATTTACAAATAGAAATAATATTAAAAATGAAGAATTTTTTTGTATAAGTAATTAAAAGTTAACATTTTACAACAGAGATGAAGAACATTTAAGAGAAGGTAATATAGAAGTCTAGGCATCTAGAGGGCTTATGACCTGTCAATGGCTGGTTTAAGTGGCCACTTTACACACTGTGTAACATTCACCATTCTGCCTATATTTGAACATCTATATTCCTTCAATTCTTTCATCTGTTGATGTTTATGAAGTTAAAGAGCTGAAACCTTTATTTAGAAGAAGTATAGAAATTGAAAAAATAATATTTTCAGGCGTTGCCTAGTATGTAGGTGAAATAATTCAATTGGATGAATCTCACCCGTATAAATAAAGGTTTCAGCTCTTTAACTTCACAAATATCAACAGATGAAAGAATTGAAGGAATATAGATGTTCAAATATAGGCAGAATGGTGAATGTTACACAGTGTGTAAAGTAGCCACTTAAACCAGCCATTTACAGGTCATAAGCCCTGTAGATGCCTAGACTTCTATATTACCTTCTCTTAAATGTTCTTCATCTCTGTTGTAAAATGTTAATATAAACAGCTCCCCAGGGAGTTGAATCCAGTTCTTGTCTACAAAAATTTGGACAAACTCAAAGTATTGTTAATTAAAAGTTAAGTTTTAAAAAAAACATTTTCACAAAGGAAAAACATAAATATACACATACATATTTTATGGGATTCAAAGAAACGATGAGAAGAATTTTTAAATGAAATATAAGACCGTAAATTTAAGTCAATTTAAAAAACATCTTCAAGTAGAGTTTCCTATATTTATTTGTATGGTGTTTTACTTAATTTCTGATTGCTCTTTCCATATTTTGTCTTACTCTGTTTTTACTATCTTGTTTTTCGTTTTATTGATGTTTTAATCCCATAAGAGAACCCTTATGTTCTTTAGTTATATTTTTTTAGTACACGATGTATTTAAGAGCACTCTTTTATTTCAAGCTTCCTTCATACTGGGAGTACTATTTAAATGTGTGAGTTTTCCACATTCGTTTCCAAGTGTTCATACGTCAAGCTCCTCTCGCGCAGTCGAGAGCCATCGCGGCACGTCACGTAAACAACGTTTTCAGTGCATATTGACGCCACTCTGATGAAAAACAGTTAACCTTTTGTGGTCCACACTCGACATTTCTCGCGGGAATGGCTGCATTTGCTCTGCAAAAAGTGAACAGCGGCGTGCCACAAGGAATGCAAATATCACCCGCATAAAAACAAAAATGCATAAAAGGTTTATTTCTAATGTTGCCTTTCTTTAATTTGGCTAATTTTGTTTATTAATTGATTTTATTCATAAGATCCACTAAGTTCAATAATACAAAATCAATTTTTAAAACTTTTTAATTAATAAGACATTAAGGCAATAAAAATATTTATCTCTTGTTCGCACTAATATTATAACCAGTGCGGCTGGAGGGTGTTAAAAATGGGGGAGTATTTATTTACTTAATAGGTACATGTGTATTTCACAATAATTATAACTTTAAAAAAAAAATACATGAACATATAGATTTTTCCAATATGATACACAAATTTACAAAATACTTACTCGTATCATAGCGAGTGCATTTTATCTTGGATCATAGAGTTTCTTAAAAAGGTCTTAATTCGTTTTAGCGTCGAAAAACATAGTTCACTCTCAACTGCCGTCATCGTAATTCCACTAGTAAAAATTACTAGTACATTTAAATTTTTAAACACAATCAAATCACTAAAAACATAAAGGATTTCAATTTTACGAGTCAATATGAGTTTAGTGCATACGAAACAGGACCCAAACAAACACAAGGTAATTAGACACGTGCAAGAAACAATATATTAAAATAATATCAATTCACACAGCACATTTCAATCATGTAAAAAAGTACCAGAGAATATAAACTTTTGTTAAACCTTTCCAATGAGAATTCGTCCTTTTTAAGAATGGGTATGTAAAATACATAGGAATTCATTTATCGTCGTATCTATTCCAGTCTAGACCTATGCCAATGTTATATAATTATTATTATCAATCTTATTCTTATCTTCTTTGTTTCATATTGTTATCTCCCGGAAGAATGCCCGCGTTTGAACAAATTTTGGGCGAAACGTTCCGATGCGATGTTCATGTACACACGGGACGTTTCATCTCTTTCTTTCTCATGAGAAAATCAAGAGATAAGACATTAGCTTTTGGACAGTTACAGAAATGACTCGCGCATTGACGCATTCGACATAACATAAATATTTGACGCCTCACGTGCATAATAGTATTCTAGATAACATCTACAAAAACATGAAGATTAATAGGTACTTATATATTTGAATAAATGATTTTTAAATATAACCCAATTGCATTATTTTAAATACATTTTTTATTATTTATTTGAGGTTAATTATTTTAATTGGTGGCAAACTATGGTGGGTCATTGACCCAATAGACATAAAGGAAAGCCATCACTGATTATAATCATCGTAATTTATTAATTATACTTACTCGTAACCACATGAAAACACGGGACCGGGACACAACGCGTGGTTATAAAATCACGTGTTTACATGTCTCCGGGATACAAAGTGTTAACAAAAAGCCATAGAAACAAATAATCAGTAATTATTAATACCAAACAAAATGAACGAAACGTAAATGTTTGTGAATCTGTGTGTTTAGTAAGTTTTTAGATTCAATTGATGGTTAAACAATATTTTAAAACGATAAATAAGATTCCAACTAAAGTTTTTCTTATAATATTTGAGTTTGTCCAAATGTTCGTAGACAAAAGACTGGATTTCACCCCCTCGGGAGTCATTTGGATTAACAAATTACAACAGGGATGGAGAAAAGTGGCCACTTAAACCGGCCAATGACAGGTCATAAGCCCTGTAAATGCCTAGACTTCCATATTTTCTTATTTAAGGTATTCTCCATCCCTGTTGTAATTTGTGAATCTTATTGACTCCCGAGGGGGTGAAATCCAGTCTTTTGTCTACGAACATTTGGACAAACTCAAATATTGTAATAAAACCAACTGGTCCAAGAAGAAGTTTAAAAATTGGAAAATTGTTTTCGGGCGTTGCCTAGTAAGTGTAATAATTCAGTCAGATGAATCTCTTTACAACAATAAAGGTTTCAGCTCTTTAACTTCACTAAAATCAACAGATGGAAGAATTGAATAAATATGGATGTTTAAACATAGGCAAAGTGGTGAATGTTACACAGTGTGTAAAGTGGCCACTTAAACCAGCCAATGACAGGTCATAAGCCCTGTAAATGCCTAGACTTATATATTCCCTTATTCTCCATCCCTGTTGTAATTTGTTAAAGCTTTTCTACTTTTTTAAAATTTTGAACAAAGGAAATTTACAATAATGCTATGGAACTGTTCAATATGTACATACTTCAAATAAAATGATTTCGTCATTGCAATCTTTACACGACATCCAAATATGCATTTTCCTACTTCTAGTTATATAAATTTAGGATTCCTGGCGTTGTGACAATACAGTTAACAGTTCAGTGCACATCACCTGTCATATATTACGTCGTGTCTACCAACACAGGTACACAATAAAGGCAGAAAGCAGAAGGCAGTAAGCAACAACTCCTAACTATCCCGCGAGGTGACAACGCCATTATACTAAGTGCCAGGCGTGCACTGTTAGGACGTGCATGTTGACTTGCCAGAAGGAAATCTGGAGTAAACAGCTTCAGAGCGAATGTAAACTGCATAACTTATTCTACGGTGATAATAATGTGTGGTAAACTATTGTCACGTTTGCGTTTGGCAAAATAATTATTAAACTAATTCAATTAGATGTAATATTATTTTTATTCAAACCAATGGACAGGTTAATTATTAATTTTATGGACTAGGATTGGTAATATAACGATAAGTAAATAGTTTCTTAGAAAGGGAAATCCAGCCTGTCTACAAAAATTTGGACATACTCAAAACATTGCTGATTAAAAACTGGTAAAAAAAGGATATAAATTTTAAAAATGTTTTCATGCGTTGCCTAGTAGGCGAATTGGTCCAGCCGGATGAATCTCACCCGCATAAATAAAGGTTTCAGCTCTTTCAAGCAAAATGGTGAATGTTACACAGTGTGAAGTGGCCACTTAAACTAGCCAATGACAAGTCATAAAAGCCCAGTTAATGCCTAGACTTCCATATTGTCTTCAAAGTGTATTCAAAACAACATAAATTACATATTGAAAACTACATTTTGTAAGAAAAAATATACAAAGAAATAGTTATTATCTCAAAGAGACAAGACATTGCTTTGTAGGTAAATTTCATATTTTCATCGATTTCAAGTCGAATTAAATTCTGAAATAACTGTCACTTTAATAAAACGAACGCTTAGATGTGAAAATAATGGCGCTAAGTTCTGTCTTATTAACAAAAAAGTGTATCTAGGCGTCACACAGAATTTATGCGTCAGAAAGTTACCACTCTAAAAAAATCATTTAGTTATTATATTTTTTCCATCTGTTTAACTATCTTTCCGAGTGTATGAATCCAGACGTTAAATGAGTCGGCTTTGTAGTCGATCGGTGGATACATACAGACGATCGTTAAGCGTACCGTCTAGGTTATTTCCAAAAGTCATACAAAATTCATGTTCAAGCGAGCATTTTTTGCTTGAATTAGGATTTATTGGAGTTTATAATTGCTTTGAAGTGAGCACTTTTTATTACAGAAGCCTATTTCAAATATAAACGAGAACTATTTTAAATGTTTATGACGTAAGGAACGCGGACTAATTGTTTGCGGTCATTCCATTGGCTTGTTTCGATCATATGATGTCGATATGACAAGTAGGTAGGACATACCGAGGTAAGATACAGATAGTACAGAAGTTAAGTATACCGTCTCGATATATACAGATGAAGATAGCATTCATAATCGAGGCACAGGGGTCTCAAACAAATTATTTTATTTGTTCTATCTTCAAATTAAAGAAAATACATATTAAAAATAAAATAAAAATATTGCTTGTATAAAAACTAAAAACAAACATAAATATTACATGTATACATACATACATACACACACACACACACATATTATATATATATATATATACACACACATACAAACATACATACACGCATATATGCATCCACATACATACACACACATATACCTAACACACGAAAATTAAATATTTATTTAAAAAGGCGTTTTTACCCTAGAATATTCCATAGTCCCTGAACTGGCACCTGAACCGTAAGACTGATCATCTTACCGTCATGTAACAAAAGATGTACTCGTCAATAAATACTGGAGTCTTTGGACAAGGGCGAAAAATATGTGAAAATGTTACCAAAGTTTACGCGAACAATCCGTTTAATATGGATTCTGATGAACTGAGCCGGTTCATTATTTTTATGGGCAAAGTTTAATAGAACCCTTTGAAGTATGGCCGAAGTTAGAACCTGGCTCAAAGTTCCAGCAAGAAGTTATGATCTGTCCGGTAAATACGACGTAAATCCGTTTACTTTGCCGTACTACGGCACTCTTCAAAAGCACACTCACTTAATAATGTATAGACCCGCACAGGACCATTTAAGATGATATAAACAGTAAGTTTCTGGTTTAAGGGTGTGGTAAAGCGCAGTAAATACACATTTAATCCGAGTAAAATCCCAAACTTGCAAAGCAACATTTTTAAGGCGCTTTTCAGATTGAAAGATAGAAACTGCAGACATCGGAAAATTTATTTATTTATTTACAGGGCTTGTGACTTATATTATAATTGGTTGGTTTATATGATCACGCACCTTGTATCATTCACCACTCGTCCTTTGTTCATCATCATCATCAGTGGCGCTACAGCCCGTTGTGGGCCCTGGCCTCCTCCAGAATTTATCTCCATTCGTCCCTGCAGCCAGCAGCTCTTCTCCAGTTTGTCACGCCAATTGCTCTAATGTCACTCTCCACATTATCCAGCCATCTTGATTTTGGTCTGCCTCTGCTTCGTCTGCCTTCCAGAGTGCCATAATAATTCTTTTTTGGGGTACGGTTATCATTAATTCTGTGCACATGGCCCAACCATTGTAATCTTCTTATTTTGATAAATTGTTCAATGTTGGGTTTGCCATACAGTGCCTCTAATTCATGATTAAACCGTCTTCTCCACACTCCGTTATGGTTGACAGCACCAAATATCTTGCTTAATATTATTTTTTCAAATACTAATACCATATTTTCATCTCTTTTGGTCATAACCCAGCATTTGGCACCATATACACTGACCGGTCTGAAGAGAGTTTTGAAAATAATGTTCTTAGTTTTTTAGTGAGCAAGTCCTTTGTTCAGTCGTGCATATTTCTCAAATTCATTTGTCTGTACATTTTGATGACGTGCAAAGTTAAACAAACAGAAACTGAAAAAGTACTTGGGTTTGTAAGTGGATGACAAATTAGCGTGGACAAAACATATCAAAGCAGTTATAAAAAAACTGGGTCCAATTATTGTAATAATGAGAAAAACAGAAGTCTTTGATAAAAGTACAAAATTAATGATAAACAATACTTTCATACTTCCACACTTTGTATATGGATTAATACTCGTAATATGGTCGCAATGTAGTAAACAAATAAACAAATGCAAGAATTAGTAAAATAAACAACGAATAAAGCAAGTAAAGTAAAATTTAATTTTAATAAACATAGAGCTACAGATTTAAATTAAATAACAAAAATGCTCAATTCAGATTAATTAATTTACACAAAAAAGGTAAAGATGATATTTAAGATGAAAAAGAATAAAATATAGACAAATATTAAATACAATTTTAACTACAATATACATCAAAGAAATACATGAGCGTCAAATAATTTAATTTGGGAACAACCTAGGACTAAAAAAAAAAGTTTTGTGTATACAGAAAATAAAATTCTACAATTCACTTTTTAATGGCCTAAAAATATACAAAACAAATACGTACTTAAAAACACCTAAATAAAACAGTTCTTACAGCCCGTGTGACGAGTTGTTTGTGATGTTATTTTATCGACTTTTAATTAAAACGATTGTGTCATAATATATTATATCCCCTTACACCAGCACTTTTGCTGATTGGGAATATTTCGTAAAGATAAGTTATATTATGTAATGTAATATGTGAAGTTAAAACGATGTATTTTGTGATAAATAAATAAATCTTAATCTAAAATGAAAGTAACCTTCGAAAATTGGCGCTTTCACCCTCCAATGGGCGTCTTCAGACTGGTAAATATTATAAAGTGTAAGGATAATTAAATGTTGTAATTTGTATAAAACAAAATATTATCTTTAGTGTAGGTACATTTAAAAAATCGAAAGAGATAAGAGTTTTTACGTGTACAATATTATGTCTGTACTCTTTTATTTAAATCTTAATTTAAACTTATGTCTGAGCTCTTGATTACAAAGTATTATTTATCAAATTACAACAGAGATGGAGAACATTTTAGAGAAAGAAATATGGCAGTCTAGGCATTTTATTTAATAGCTAATTTTATAATATATAATTATAGTAATAACATTTGAATGGAGGCTATAATAACCACCACATGGGCCAGGAAGCAGAGTGTAATGCTTTGGCAAGTATCAAATAAAGAAATATGGATGTTCAAACATAGGCAAGATGGTGAATGTTACACAATGTGTAAAGTGGCCACTTAAATCAGCCAATGACAGGTCATAAGCCCCGTAAATGCTTAGACTTCTAAATTCCCTTATTTAAGGTATTCTCCATCCCTGTTATCATTTGTTAATCCTTATGACTTTCGAGGGAGTGATATCCAATCTTTTGTCTACAAACATTTGGACAAACACAAATATTGTAATTTTAATAGTCTTGGTATATTTAACACTCCGTTTAATACGTACAGAAGAGAACTAATAGGCTTGATTCAGAATAACAAAGAATAGACGCTTTGTCTCTCTTTTTGCTCTTAATCATCAATTTTCCACTCCTACTTTCCTTTAATCATCCTTTACCACTCCTTGTCAATATCTTTCTTTTCCTTCCCACTATCTCCTTATTCTGTCTTTATTTATTTTATTTTAATATATGGTATATTTATTATTTATATAGTTTAAACTGTCGTCGTTTTATTGTAGTATAATTTGGTGAATACATATTATTGGATGGCAGGCCTCTACTATGTATAATTTTTTATAGTTTTTATTTATATTTATTTAACCTGTACATCTGTTTATATTCTAAATAAATCAAATTAAAATAAAATAAAGGTAAGATGATCAGTCTTATGCTTCGGGAACTAGTCCAGGAACTATGAAATATTGTAGTATAAAAACACCCTTTATTTTATTTTATTTGGGAAATCAACAGTTCTACATACATATTTTCAGAAAACAAACAGATATAGTGTATAAACTCAGAACTAATAACAGATTTCCTCATAGTATACAAAGTTAGTAAAGAAAATATATTACATATCAAATAAATACATACAATTTATAAATATAAAAATGTTATTTTCATGTACTCAATAATCAAAGATTTCTTAAATATTTATTTTAAGAACATTAAGTTACTGTAAATTGGCCGGGATAAGGACAAAAATGCTTGAAGAGAGGATAAGGAGGGGAGGAGAGATGTACATATTTATTATTATAATGTCTACTAAGTTACATAATACATTTTTAGTGTAAATTTTAAATCTGACAGAGTGATGTTTGTGTAATCAATATTTTTAAATTTTGTATCGTACATTGAAAAAGTCCTACGAAAAAAAGCATTTTTAACATACGATGTTTTAAAAAAAAAATTTCATATTAACCATGTCTGGAATCGAACACGAGACCTCTAGCATGGTAGGCAAACGCCCAGACCATTACACCACGAGGCCGACTGTTGTTGTCTAAGAAAACGTATAGATAATATTTAAAGGCGAATCGTTTGTGCTTTGTCTATCTCAGTCTTACTAACCTCAGCATCCATCTCTGTCAGCGCTGTATTTTTTATTATTAATACGGATAACTTATATAGCACCATTTTCGTAATTTAATACCTCGAGGACGCTTTATATAGTGATTCTATAAATAAATAAATTAAATTTGTAATTTAATTAAAATAATTTATTTTTCTACAACATGCTACGGATTTATTCAAATGATTTAGAAAACAAGTGGGTTTAAAGTTTTTTCCGAAACGTCACTACACTGGGAGAGCATTCCATGTCATAGGGTCTGCGGCCGCAAATGTGCGTTCACTGAATTTAGTGCGCTGTTTGCGTAGAGGTATAATGACTATTTCTCTCGCCGTTGACGTAGCAGATCTAAATGTAAGACGCCTGCCAGCTAATTCATCTGGAATGCATAGTTTTCTTAGATATTCTAGAGCAGAGTTGTGCAGTGATTTATACATAAGCCAACGTAGTTTGTATTCCACTCTCTGTGGAAAACGTAGCCAGTGGAATTCCGTAATTTATGTCGTAACTCAACATTTTTTTTTGTTTCAGATAAGGACAACAATAAGGATTTCTGCAGAGGATTGAAATACGTGTGATTGTAAGTTTCGACATGATATATTTTTTTTTGCTGTAAGAAAAATGAAAATTATATTTTTATTTCTTTAAACGCTTTATATACATTTACAGATTACATACATGTGCATAAAGGCGGGCATATTACCTTAAGGCAATTTCTTCCTACCTACCCAAACCGTTCAATTTGAGAAAATCAATGGTATGTGATCATATTGTTGGTTTATTAATAGTTTTGTTATAGAACAAAATATAAGTATAAATATTTATTTTTTAAGAAGTAGAAATTAACTTCATATCTACACTATAATATGAAGAGAGTAGGGGTTAAATGGGAAGGAAAGAGGCAGGAAAGGGGGGAAACTTAACTATTCAGGAAGTGACATTTCATACGTGATTTGAATGTTAAGTCTCTGACATACATAATATTCAGAAACACTCAAAATAAAAATAAAAAACACTACTTACTGTTCATCAATTACATGTAAACACGAGTTAAATACATGTTTAAATAAAAATGACAGTAAAACCTATTAAAATAAAATTGTTCAAAAAAATATGCTCATTATTACAAAACTAATAAAAACAATAAATGAAATAATAATGTAATAACTTATATTTACATATAAGTTATTAATTTAAAAATACTTGGTACAATTCCACTTATTTATTGGACCAATTAGCGCTTTCATTTCGTTCTGGTGGGCATCTTGTGACTGGTTACTGGTGTCTGAAGATGCCCATTAAAGCGCTGATTGATTAAATAAATAAGTGGAAGTGTACCAAGTAGTTTTGAATTAATAACTTATTTGTAAATATAAATTATAAGATCATTACAATGGAATTCGATCAAGAATTGTCAATAAATAATTTAAATAAAATTTGCATCAAAATAAAGCTAGCAATGTAAATAATCAAAATTGAATTTTTGGGTAAATTTATATATTACTATAGAAACGCATCTTGCGTATACTTTTTAAACTTAACAATCCAGTATCAAAAATGGCAATCTCTTTGTTTTCAATACTGTTGTACAAACTGTACATTCTTGATATTGGATTGAAGAAGGACACATTATTCTTAAACAAATCCATGTAGAATGTTTTAAGGTTCCTTAAAGTATGACCATTAGGAGCACTTATTTTCATATTACTCACAAAGCTTGAACTTTCTAATTTAATATTTACAATCTTACATAAATTCAACAGGTCATTTACCTTCCTTCTAGTTTCTAACGTTTTAAAGTAAAAGTGTTAAAGTCTCTTTTCGTAATTATTCTGTGTGGAACTCAATTGACATTTCTGCGATAAAAGTCTTGGAATTTTTTTGTATACTTTCAACAATACGTTTATATTTATTGCAATGAGGATTTCAAATTCTTTATCCATATCACATTTTACTTCTTACTAGAGAATTATACAATTTTATTTTTTATTTTATTGAAATAAACGGCACTTAGTGCCTTTTACATATTAGTTACAAATGCAATTAAATATACATACATGTAAGCTTAATTTAAGTAATACAGGGCATTTAAAACAATATTATTAATTTAGAAAGGCTAAGAAATATAAACTATATAAAAGAATAAAATATTACCAGTTATAGAATTATCGATAAAAAAAGATAATTTTGTATTAGAAATACTTTGAACCAGTTAAAAAAATAACAAAGAAGACGATTTTGAATAACATTGAAATATATATATATATATGTATTATTATTGAAAACTAATATTTAGGTAAATAGTATATGTTTATGTAGAAAAATATACAATGATGTAAAAAAATGATAAAGAGAAATATTTTTTACTTATAAATTAATTAAGAAAAGAAACGAAAAAAGAAAAAAAAAACAGTAATAAAGAAGTTTAAAACAAATTTTTAACAAAAGTAACAAATAGTTACCTAGAACTATTACCAATAAAATAAAGAAGAAGAGCCGTTCTATATGTAATAAATTTCATGTGAAATGAGTCACCAATGTCCTGGTACTTATTGCCTAGAGAGTGAAGTCTATTGATGACTGCATTTTTACCATATGATGTCGAAGTATTGTTGCCACAGTATTGGTAGGTTTGCCGAGTTGTCCTTTTCGGTACATTAAAACTAATTAGTAATAAAGGTGCAGGGGTGTCAAACATGGAATGGATTATTTTATATAAATTCAATAAATCAGTTATAACTCTCCTGTCTTATTAGTCTTAATAATTTCAAAATAAACAGTAACAAATAATAATTTAAAAATTCAATACCAACACCTAATTTAAAATTTATAAATAGAAGATTGATGACTTTTTAATAGTTTTGTATGGATGGATTTTTATAATTTACTACGTACGTACTACACCAACAGACGGAATGGTTTTCTCTCAATTTAGGTTTACAGGATCTTAACCTGAGAGTGTTTTGTCAAAATAACTCATCTGGGGGTTTGTTCTAAAAGGAATAAGCCGCTATTTTAGACACTCGTTAGCGGTGAGGAAAGAGAAGATATGAAAGGAAGTTATGAAAAATACACCGCAACACCCAGATCAATCGAGAAAAAATCTTTTTTGGATTTGCGGAAATCGAACTGCAACGCCAGTTTCAAAGTTGGCTGTTTAGCCAACTACGCCACGGCGCGGCGCCTGGTTCTGATGTTATTCCTCAAAACTAAATGTATTGTTAATTTTGTCTAGAAAGGCCAAGCACATTTTTTACGCTTTTAAAAATTCTCTTTAAAATTCATTACGCCCTGTTTTTTCTTTACGAAGCTGAAATAACAATTTCATCCGTTATTCAAATTTGCTCGTAAAAAAATAGTATTCAGTTCAACTTGCGAAGAAGTACTCGCAAGGTCAACAGAAAAATGAGCTCAACTTTCTCATTTTTCATTTACGTACACATCGCAAGAAATACGATTTGCTGGCAATTTGTTTTTCTTTAATATCGCTTTTATTTCTCTTTTTGCTTTCCTTCACTCCTTCGCACGTGCGATTCTTTCATTCATAATGTATTATATTTGACGCGGAGAGTACCACTGAAAGACGTTCTCCTAAATTCTCCCGAAACGCGAAAAGTGCTCTCGAAATTCTCCTGAATAGAACCTGAGTAATGGGTATTTTAGAAGATTATTTCGAAACACATCTGTTCGAGGGTTTTGCGGATGACCGACATTTATCTGTTTTTTTTATATATTAAATATAATAATACATAAAAATTTAATGTATATGAATAGTTATTTTGGCCAGGATATTAGCAAGCCGTATTATAAAACGGTTTTTAACTAATATTATAAAAATATATTTTTTAATTCAATAAAGACGTATCCATATTTTACGATTTAACGAACAAGTTAGCCACTAATATCACTGTAGACAAAGACCTCAAACTTGAAAAGAATTGTAATAAACATGGACATAATACAAGAATATGAGAACAATATCACATACAACATTCCAAAACAAGACAAGGACAATCGAGACTAATAAATCAGGGACTAAAATTATAATAATAATAATAATCATCACAGTTTATTAACAAAATAACAATTACTTTATCTACTACATACACACTTAGGTAATAGATTTCTCTGGATCATGTCTAGTCTGCCTAACTAGGTACAACCTGTTTTGTCACTATCTATCAAAACAAAACAAAAAATGAATAGTGGAGCTAGGTAGAAGTAAAATGGATTGTCTCATTCGCCCAAACCAATATTGAATCAACTGCTTCACAAGTGTATAGCTTATGTTAGGTTTTTGTTCTTTCATTGTGCGTTTTGTTATATAAATAATGAAGCTGTAAATAAATAAATTATAAACATACATATGTAGTGTTTAAAACTTTCTAAACATTATGTTCATTATTTCTGTTTATTAAGTCTTCTTTATTTATACTCAAATGTAAAAACATTTCAAAAAAAGTTTATTGTTATGTGTCATAGGCACAGTGAGGTCACATTATTATTATTAATAATTATAGTTTGCAAGACTAAAATATGAATTAAAAAACACTAAATTGAAAAAATTAAATACACAAAAATCGATAAATAAATATTGCTGTAGGTATTTTACCACTTTTAATTGAAACAGCAAAATCAATTTAGCATTAAAAACTCATGATCGATTGAATAATTATTGTTAATTTTAATGTTTGTTGAAAATCAACGAATATATTTTCTGACAGAATTTTTATACTAAGAAATTTTAATTAGCCTGTCACTTTAATTTGACGAAAACTAATTAAAATTGAACCTGTTGGAGAAAATTTTCTGCCTGATCGCCTGAATAATTGGACAAGCGTGAAATGGCTGACTGATTGATTGGATATTTTTAAACGTCACTTTTCGAATTTATTATGTGAAGTTATATCTTAAAAGATTTTTGTTCGTCTCGGTAACAAACTATTTTGACTGTAGGATAAAAACATTTTAGAGAAGGGAATATGTAAATCTTAGCGTTTATAGGGCTAATAACCTGTCATTGAGTAGTATAAGTAGCCGCCTTACACGCTGTGTAACATTCGCCATTTTATTATTAATATTTAAAGCATTTAGTTTGAACAATATTTTGAGTTTGTCCAAATTTCTGTAAGGTGTTCAAAATAGATGTTCAAATATGGGCGGAACGGTGAATGTTACACAGTGTGAAAGTGGCCATTTAAACCAGTCATTGACAAGTCATAAGCCCTGAAGATACCTAGACTTCAAAATTACCTTCTCTTAAATGTCATTCATCTCGGTTGTAATATGTTAATTTATTTTGAGGTCAAATATTTAGTATACAACCATTTACTGACTTTTCTATGTCTACCGATCTCGAGACATACCGTGCAAATAATAAAGAGTTATATATATAAGGGTTTTTGTTCTTTTATTGTGCGATTTTAAATATAAATAATATAGGTAAACATAAATGAAATATAAACATAAATACGTAGTGCATAAAACTGTCTAAACTGAGTCTCCGTTGTTTATTCTCATATGTAAAAATATTTTTAAAAAAGTACATTGTTAATTGACCTCGGCACGGGTGAGGTCACATTATTTTTTTTATTTATATTTTTTTACTAGGTGAATAAAAAATATTTTTAAAAATGTATGTATATTTATATATCTAATTAAATAATATGGAAATATTTCACATTAGGAAAGCTTTTAAAACAAACCTTCTTTGATCGATAATCAAACAGCCTTTCAATATAGCCCGTTAAACGATGATCTATTGTAATGGTCACCCTACACCAATTAAACTCACGCCCTTCCTTTTATCCCCTTCCTCTTTTTTCAACTATATCTCCCACAACATAAAATATTTTCATAACCTAATCAGCGCATATAAGGGCTGCTTAAAACAATGCATGTTCTGTTGGTTTTATATTATTTTGCAACAACATGGTGAAGGTGTAAAGTCTGTTTTGCATGTTGGCTTTATTGGTGTCCTGACGAAGAGACGGTCCCGTCTCTTCATCCGGTAGACATAGAGTCTGGAAGTGGTTTTATACAAATATTCAATAACATTTAGTAATTCAATGTTTTGCCTATTTTTCAAAATCCGAAAAACTTTAATTCTTCTAACTGTAAATAGCAAACTTACAACTCGCCAGCTTTTCTGTCACTCTCTCGCAGATGCCTCCCCGATACTACGCAAAAAACTGCTCAGCGGACTGGTAATGCTTAACTATTCAAATCCCTTCATGAAATGGCACCAAAATACTTATCGGACCGTTGTATTAGGGAAAATACATGTCAAATAAAATCTACTCTTAGGTCAGTATTTGATTCGGGAAGAGGAAAACTTGTCGAAATCCGGCGCTCCCCAAACACTAGATTTGAAGATTGTGCTTTTGCCACTGCCGGCCCCTCTGCCTGGAACCAATTGCCTTCAAACTTACGAATCATTGACAGTCCTAGTCGGTTCAGATCCCAACTAAAATCCCACTTCTTTAGACTATCATACCCTCAATCTAATCCCCTACTCTGGAAATATAATATATTAGTTTAGTTTAGTAAGAATGTAAGTTTAGGTATACAATTGTAAAGCGCCCTTGAGGTGATTTTTTACAAAAACGGCGCTATATAAATCAGCCAAATATTATTATTATTATTATTAAAATCGACAAAGTCGACGGTTTTTTGTCTCGTGTTCCGCACCTCAAAATTGAAATGATTTCTTTTTTTTTTTCAGAAAGAGTATCAGAATTAAATTTTGTGTGTCGGTAACTTTTGCGTTTTTCGAAATAGTTATCGTATCTGTTTACCGTACGTCCGAAGACAGCAGATAAAACTAGACGCTTTTAAGGGTTTTTGGATGGTTCTAGTTCCCATAAAAAACAAAACGACCAGGAGACGCCGTAATCCAGGGAGAAAAAACGGGAACACGTTTGTGTGTAGAAAGATAAGACCGAGTTTTCTCCTCATCTACCTTACGAACCTTGAGATTTTCCTCTATTTTTAAGACAATGATTATTTTGATAAGATTAAAATTTAAAAAACGATATAGTAAGGCAAAAAATTCAAATGTAATACAGAAAAATAAACTAAACTACATTTAGGGCCGGGCTTCAATTTGAAACTTGAGACACGAAATTTTGAGAGTCTCGTGATGTGTTCAATATCTAGACTCTCAAGATGCTAGGATCGAACTATCGGGACTAGCAGCACGATTCTAAACCCTCGCTACGGGGTAGAGACCACGTTGCTAGCTAATTTAAATACTAGTTATAAAATATGACGATAATGAAAATGAAGGTAGAATTTCAAGTCCAATAATATGAGCACAAAAAACCGTAAGGCTGAAAATAGTTAAAAAAAAATTTGGAATGTAATAAACCGAGAAACAGGCAAAGCCAAACCACGCGAAGTTGAATATAACATCAAAACAGATAGTGGTATAATAAGTTCTGATACACAAGTTGCCGAGGAATCCCAAACGTTTTTACTAACATTCCATTAAAAACTACGGAAAATCTTAATTCTTGCTGAAACTTTCCTTAAAGAAAACGTAAACATGTGTTTTTCCATATTTAAAAGTCGTAAAAGTTTATAAAGGCTTTATGGGGTATGTCAGTTAAACTGTTAGGTTCCGTGATTGGTATATTAGCTTTAATTTAAAACTGTGTTGACGAAGGTGTCTTTCATAATTTTATGAAAAATAGTACAGTAGTACCCTTTTTAAATCGGGGGATAAAAAACGCCGCAGTAATTTTAGACCAGTCTCGTTATTACCCACCCCAGCAAGGTTTTTGAGAAAATTTTAGTTATGCATGCTCAAATAATGGCTATTAGAAAAAAGGTTTTTGTATTTATGATAATAATAATAATAATAATCATGGTTTATTAATAAAAATAACAATTACTTTATCTACTGCATACACGTTCAGTGTTTAATTTTTAATAGTCTAATAAAATGTGGTATAATATGTAATGTTTTTCAAATAAAATTATGATCAATGTAAATTTAGTATAAAAAATCGAAGCAATATATAAGAGCCTGCAAACGTGTTGTATGCTTACAATTCATCAGAACTTTAATTTTAAAAGGATTATATAAATATAATTTTTTTTAAATAAAAAAATATTCTGTCTTTTTTGGGAACCAAACATTATTTAAAATTGGTTTGTAAACCCGAAATCCGTCGAAATAATCTAGTTATCAAGTGCTTGGTAAACAGTATTTTTTAATATTGATGTTTTTTGTTGATATTTCATGATAAAACTTACGTATTTTTTAAATTTAAAAATAGCTTATTAATGGCTATTATTTGAAACAATAATAATAAAAGTAGCCATCAAAAAGCCTTACCAATACTCTACAGGCAGACTTTTTACAGAATTTTCAGTACTAGACATAAGGCAAATAAACATAAAGACTATTTTAAGACATTTCCGTCAAAATCCTGACAGACATAATGACGGAAAACGAATTTACGACACTAGGCAAAGACAAAAGACAATACTTCTGCTTCCAAAGAAAAGAACAAATTACGGACAAAGGCATTATACTTTTCTGGCCCCAAAGCCATACAACTTTTTAAGCAAGGACATATTGGTGAACAAAATAAAAACAATATTTTAAAAGCTCGAGTCCATAAATGGATTGCTAAAAAGACTAGACAGGAAGCTGAGGAATATGTTTCATAAATAAGAATATAATTTTAGTTTCTTGAAAATCCTTTTTTGTTTTATTGATGTAGGTATGTTTGATTTATTTTTATTCTATAATTGATGTGAAAGTATGTACAATTATGGATAAAATAAATAATACCCTGATACTCCGGAACGTGCCTGTGGGCCAGTAGAGTGGCTACATCCATATGTAAAAATAAAATTACATTTAATGTACCTAGTGTATAAACATTTTTGTAAACTGTGTATTTGTATTTTATATGGGATTAAATAAATAAATAAATAAATAAAATAAATAATCAAAAATATCTATCGAAATATGACTTTTTAATTTACATACTTAATACGAATTTAATTAAGCTGCACTGCAGACGTCTAGACAGTTTGGTTTATTTAACCAAACTAAGCAAATTTAAATATTTATACTCATATTGCATGAGACCACCGTTGTTTGATAGAGCACCTTATTAAAATCTAATGATATTTGCATAAAGTGCTTTTGAGTTATCCATTGTAATATATATCATCAATGTCGGCATCGTGGTGTTCATTTGTATTATATTTATTTAAAGGGGTATTTTTACTCTGTCGGCCTCGTGGTGTAGTGGCCAGCGCGTTGGTTATGTTAACGTGAAATATTTATTTTAATTCTTAAAATACTGTGATAAATAATCACTTTGCGCGCGGTGATAGAACATCGTGTTTCCAGTAGTAAAAGACGGAAAACAGGTAAACGTCATTGTACGCCGGGGTTCGGTTCCGAGAGACACCGGCGTAAAATGAACACAAATGTAATGGAAGATATAAGGTTAGGTTCCGTGTCAAAATTCTAAAAACAATAATAATATTTGGATAATTTATACAGCGCCATTTTTGTGAAAATCACCTCAAGGGCGCTGTACAATAAATAAATATCCCAGCACGTCTTGCAGCTACAGAGCGCATGGACGGTTGGAATTCTAGTTCCTCGTCTCCAATTATGATATATTTATTTTATTTTATTAGGTAATTCAACCAAGATACATACTAGAAAACATACAATTTAAAGCATTCGTCGAAATAATTTAACATGCATATATATCTTCAATTATAGAATTACACAAAATAGATTTATACGTTAAGTTGTAATACATGTTTTTAAATATTTTTGTTTATACCGGATACAATGCAATAAAAAATAAGTTGTACGTGTGTACTTATTGAATAAGATTTATTCCTAAGAGATTATTCGCAAAAGCTGAGAGAGTATCATGAAAAATGTCAATTTTATTGTTTCGGCAGTATATATTATATTCCCGACACATGCGGGCCATAGGTGTGTGGTATGTAGCATTATTTGAAAATAAAGGCAGTTTAAATATTTCCCGATGTCTGTGTTCTCAATCCTGCATTTATTTGTATTTTATTTAGAAGGTTAGTATCTACTTTGTAGTTAACAATATATAACAATTATGATATATAGGAGCTAGATAACAGCACGTCTTGCAGCTACAGAGCGCATGGACAATGATAAATCTAGCCCCTATTTACATTTTTATTTTTAAAAAAATATTTGACAATGAAGTTTAGAGTTAAAGTGATATTTTGAAAAACGAAATAAAAGGCAAATTTATAAATTAGAAGTTAGATAACAACAAGTTTTGCAGCTACTGAGCGTATGGACGGTTGAAATTCGTTTTTTTTACCCCATTTGCTAAATTTAGATATTTGATGGTTGATAACATTTACATAATATGATAGCTAACATCACAAAAAGTCTTGCAGCTACAAAACGCATCGACGAATGGAATTTCAACAACATAAGAATGATTTTAAAAAGTTAACAATAAAAAAGAATAAAAAAACTCAATAATAATACATTGAGCAAAGAACTAGTAAGTATGGCAATTAGTGAACATGTCCAATTCCAATCCAATTTCATTTGCTTTGACTGTTGCTTCTTTTATTGGAGAATCATAGCATAAACATCAAATATTTGGATATTCTTTTAATTTTTACAATAACAAAAAAAATTATTAAATCAAACCTTTTTATTTTTCTTAAAAACAAAACTAAAACTAACTCAGAAACCATTTCACACACACAATAGGCTGCTCGCGTACACGGTAATAGAATAAAACAACGTGTAAAAGTGTGCTGCTATTAGAATCGCGGCGCCTACTATCGTCTTGGATCGGCTGAACCGGGGAATTCCACGCCGGCATCAACCGGCGTAATTGTAAATCGGCGTAAATCGAACCGGCGCAAAACGACGTTAACCTGTATTCTAAAGTTCAGACATTTGAAAAAGAAATAAAACATAAAGACATACTGTTTGATAATTTATTTTCCATAATTTATGCAAATAAACATATAATTTATCCATGTTATAGCAAAATCAAATCATAAATAATTAAAAATCATAAATACGTCGCTTATATTATGCGCGTGCATCCCCCATCACTGCCATCAACCGACTGAAGGCCGGATCTGTCTTACACAACACCCGCCATATAACAGCGTTTCTGTCTTCCTTGTTATGAGTTCTTTCTTCGTGCTCTGTCTTATACAGACGTGTTTTTGAATTAGCGGACATTCATTATTCGCGTACCAAGGATAAATATTTTTTGTATTAACATCCAGCATAGTTATACAAATTTTACTTTTCAAATCCGTTTTGAAAATGTTCATTTGAAGATTTCAAAAAATCCAAGTTCAGCATTTTAAAAAAAGAGAGAAATATCAAGTATTGTGTCCTTTGTCGACTAGTTTGACATCACAGCCGCACAAGAGTTCATAGGAGTTTTAACACTAGAATATTTCATAGTTCCGGAAGCCTAAGACTGATCATCTTATCTTTGTGTTACAAAAATGAACAAGATACACTGCAATTGGTGTACCAATGCAGTGCCCTATGCACTATTAGGTGCGAAAAGGGAATGATGATGATGATTTAACACTTGATATTTCATAGTCCCTGGACTGGTACCTGAGGCGTAACACTGATCATTTTACCTTAACATGAAGGAATGTTACAAAACAAAAATCAGTGCAGTGCCCTATGCACCATTAGGTGCGAAAAGGGAATGATGATCATGATGAATTTAAATCAAGATTGAAATGTCTCTATCTAAATGTTTGAGTTGTTCCATTCTCCTTCGTTTCTTCCCATTTCCTCTCCTCTCCTCTTTTCATTGTAAAGTGTAAATTTTTTAGTTAATTTTGTTTTAAATTGTTATATAAATATGTCTAATATTTTTTTTTCGAATAACTGATATAGCGCTATTTTCGTAATATCATACCTCAAGGGCGCTTTACAAAGTGATTCTATAGATAAATAAATTTTATTGAAGCTTTTCAATTTTTAATTTAATAAAAACATTTACATATTTTCAAATCACATGTTACGAATTTATTCAAATGATTTAGAGAACGAATGGGTTTTAAGTGTCATATCAATCGGAATCACAATAAAACTTACCAGCAAAGTTAATTGCACAATTAAAACTAAAATTAAAAGCTCGTTCTTATTTTTTTAAATTTCCTAATAACGATCTGGATATTTTGCAATCCGGATGACGAGTTCAGACGAACGAAGTTTTATCGTATGTATTTGGGTATATCAGGTTGGGGAAAAAATAATTTCGTATTTTGCGCCCTTTTTTTCCAACTGAGTATATCTCGTTCATTATTAGTTACATCGGATCAAACGATACGGCGTTGTAAAGGTGTGAGTGTATACTACAAACGTTTTTGGACAGTATTGCGCTTGGTCGGTTCAGTCGTGGACTATCGCGCGTCGAGTTTGGAGGTCTCAAAGGAATATTTTACATTTTTATTACCTTTAAGGGAAAAAAGTTTCGAAAGCGGCCAAAAAAATTTACGATGCATACGGGGCCAATGCTCTTTCGGTTCGTGCTGCACGATAGTGGTTCGAGCGATTTCGATCTCGTGTAGTGGAGGCGAATGTTGCACTACGCTCTGGCAGGCCTGTCGTCTATTTATTTATTTGACAAATACAGGCATTAATAAAATAAAACACAACTTAATAAAATGAAAACTAAGAAAAATAAAATTACTATCTCATGACAAGATCCGGTCTATCTTAGTGATTTTTTTAATCTATTAAGACTTGCACCAAAAAAGTACGTTTCTTTATAATATAAACAGGTACAAATAAAATAAAATACATCTAAAGATAATTAAAGCGAGGACTAAAATGAAATAATAATTACTACCTCAAAACAAGATCTGATCTATCTTAGTGGTTTAAATCTCGAAAGACTTACACCAAAAGAGTCCAGATCTTGTCTCGAGTTTACAATACGACACAATCGGGACATTGGCGCATGCAAGCCATAGTTTGCGCTGTGTTGATCGAGGAACAGCACATTATTATTTCGCAGCCGGCGGATCGGAACATTGAATGCCACTTGTTCCAGTAACGATGTCACGTCAATTAAGCCATTCAGTAAATTAAACATAAATATGGAGTCAACGTTTTTGTAGACTTGAGATTTTGAACATAGACTCCAACCGTAAGTGTAGTCTCCCCTCTCGAGGCCAATCATCCATGCTACTTTTCTCAGCAAACGATGTTGCACCGATTCAATATGATTTATCCGGCCTAAAAAGAAGTCTAGCGATAGACAGGGTTTAAAGCGGCGGCATCCGTGGTGTAGTGGTCAAGACGCTTGACTCACGCACGGAAGGTTCCGGGTTCGATTCCCGGTGAGAACACAAAAATTAAAATGTGATTTTTCTCAAGCCCGGGTGCTCTGTGATATAATTCACCACTGTAATTAGGGCTCCTGGCCTGTTGTGGTGCAAAAAAAAATTTAAAAAAAAAAAGAACACCCTGTATATTATACTTGTATATCGTATTATAAGCGCTATGATATTTAAAAGTTTTGCATTTCTGAAATTACTCCACATGTGACGTCAGAGGTTCTCTTCCGCTTATTCTCAGTCAGTTCTGCCGATCGGTCCGTTGACGGTAAGTAAACCTGATATCTTTCACAGCAATCTTATCATTGTTTGATTCGTATAAACTAGCGATGCCGTTGAAAGTAGTTGATTTATTTAAACATATACATATACTTATTTCATTTAAATTATTAATTGACAATTCTTGATGACATTCCATTGTTACATTGTTTACATGGACGTTTTAGAAAAAGAAATTGTAAAACTTAGCTTATTTTAACATGTCTTGTGTTATTATAGATATATGGACGACATTTTTATAATTTTTAATAATTCAAAACACGTTTTTGATCTCTTTTTCAATCAAATAAACTCTTTAGGTAAATCTATTCAATTTACATTAGAATTGGGCGGAAATAAAATTAACTTTTTAGATTTGACAATAGAAATAATTAACGGTAAATTAGATTTCAGTATATTTAGAAAGCCCACATTCAGCGATAACATAATCCATAATTCTTCACGTCATCATATTTCGCACAAGATGTCTACGTTTCATTCGTTAATTCGTAGATTATTAAATGTACCAATGTTAACAAAAAATTATAAAAAAGAACTTAATCTTATTAAAATATTAGCACGTAATAATGATTACAAAGAATCCCTAGTGAATAATTTAATAAGAAAAATACAATATCTCAATCTTGTGCAGGACTTACATCTATCGACAAAAATAAGAATAAAAAGTGGGTAAAATTAAATTATATCGGAAATACCAGCAATAAAATAAAACAAGTTTTACAAAAAAATAATCTTTTAGTTTCATTTTATAACAAAAAATCTTTGGGCCAAACTTTAATTAATAGTAAAGATCAGGTCGACAAATTTGAAAATAGCGAAATATACGAACTAACATGTACTTGTCCTGGTTCATATATAGGACAAAGCGGGAGAGCTATTAAATATAGAATGAAAGAACATTTAGCTTCACATAGATTAAATAACGACTTTTCAAACTATGCATCACATTTAAATGAATTTAAACATACTTTTGATAAAGAAAAAAACATAAAAATTTTACATGTAGGACGTAAAGGTCAAAAGTTAGATAGATTAGAAATTTTAGAAATAAATAGGATAAAAAATAATAGCGATAGAATTTTAATAAATCAGCAGATAGAATTTAAAAACTCACCCTTATTAGCCCCCTTAGTTAGACCCTGTACATTGTAATAAAACAATAAATATTTTACATAACATAGAATATCCTCTTAAAATACACCGCCAACACGTGTTTCGATCATTTGTCTCACTCTGTTCCATTGCAATATTGCGTATTGTATTTTTTTCAACTTATTTTTAAATGTACCTACACTTAAGATAATATTTAGTTTTATATAAATTATCCATACACTGTATAATACTCACCAATCTGAAGATGCCCATTAGAGGGTGAAAGCGCTAATTGGTCAAAATAAATAAGTGGAAGTGTACCAAGTATTTTTTAAATTAATAACTTATATGTAAATATAAGTTATTACATCATATACATGTACAGTTTACATACATATGCATAAGGGCGGGTATATTGCCTTAAGGCAATTTCTTTGTACCTACCCAAACCGTGATTTGAGAAAATCAGTGGTACATAAAAATTCGTGAGTTATTAATAATTTCTTTATAGAACAAAATATTGATAAAAAAAAAATTTTTGAGATGTAAAAAGTATCTTAGTATCTACACTGTATTATGAAGAGCTCGTTTTATTTAGAATTAAGTTCGTTTTTGTTGTTTTTTTCGTAAACTTTCAAGCAATTTAATGCCCTAATTTTTACCGCGCAAGAAAACATTTTTGTATCCAATTTCTCGTAGGTCTGAAGTTCCTCAGTCGAGATGCGTCATGAAAATGATATTTTTCAGAAATTTCAATTACGCGAATATCTTTCATGTAATGATATTAGAAAAGTCTTTCAGAAATCTGTCTCGGCTTATACCATAATTACCAATCTATTGAGGTTGCATGGGTTAAATGAGCCACCGACGCTAAAGTTCGACTTCATAGAAAATATTTCCATGTTAATGGAATCCGATGCCATTAATACGGCTTAATCGAAATATGAGGCCTTAATTCTAAGGGCGTTTCATATGGAACCGATTTGTGAGTTGTCATTTAATATCAACTATTCAAAATATAATTAACTGTCGTACGTTACCCGTATTTCGAATTAGGAATTAATTAAAAATATATATACAGTGGAGCTTTTCAGAACGAGAATAATTCGTTTCAGAATCATACTCGTTATGTGAAACACTCGTTAAGCGAAACAATTTTTCCCATATAAATCAGTGTAAAATACGATAAATAATTCATTCCACTCCAAAAAATTGCTCCATTTAACATTTATTTAAATAAAATTAGATACCGTAAAAGCATACAACATGAGACTTGAATGTGATTTGAGCCGAAACTTCCGCGGCACATAATATTACATGTGGCGTCATTGCTACTCAGCCAGCACTGGCAGTGTCCTACCAAAGTAATTAATTATAATATAATTGTTGTCAAGAGGAAATTTAGACAAAGTAAGTAGTATTTATTGAGAAATTGACATCGATTTTTAATTCAAATAAATTTCTGAATTACATATGCCTCAAAACTCATTTGATTCTCGTTTAAACGTAGTTATACAGAAAACAGCGAGCCATAGAAAAGTAAAACTGAGATAATAGCACCTTTGTGAAAATAGTGAATAATCTAATCTACACAACAGTTGGAGTGTTTTTGACTTAAACAAATGAAAAAAAATAAATACATTGGTTTTTTTATACAACAAACTAGAATTTAATTACGTTATTGACCAGTTTGAATAATTTTTGAAGTACTTTAATATTTTTTTTAGTGCTGTGGGTGTTTTCCACAAATTGCGAAATATATATATATGTATATATATATATTTGGATAATTTATATAGCGCCATTTTTGTGAAAATCCCCTCAAGGGCGCTGTAAAATAAATAAATATCCCAGCACGTCTTGCAGCTACAGAGCGCATGGACGGTTGGGATTCTATTTCCTCGTCTCTAATTATGATATATAGGAGCTAGATAACAGCACGTCTTGCAGCTACAGAGCGCATGGACAGTAAGAAATCTAGCCCCTATTTACATTTTTTTATTTTATTTTATTTGCCAGTGAAATTTAGAGTTTAAGTGATATTTAAAAAAAAACGAAATAAAAATCAAATTTATAAAAATAGAAGTTAGACAACAACAATTCTTGCAGCTACTGAGCGCATAGACGGTTGAATTCTAGACCCCATTAACTAAATTTAGATATTTGATAGTTGATAACATTTACATAATATAAAAGCTAACATCACAAAAAGTCTTGTAGCTTCAAAACGCATTGACGAGTGGAATTTCAACAACATAAGAATGATTTAAAAAAGTTAACAATAAAAAATAATAATTAAAAAAAAAAAACGATAATATTACCATGTCTCACTCAGAAATCTTCCTATGTGATGAATCACTTCGGGGGTAAGTAAGGATAGGAGAGAAGCGACATTTATGGGAAAATTTATGTTTGTAAGTTTAAAATAATTATTATGTCTTCCCGTTATTGGGCAGCCAAAAAGTGTGTTGTCAGGCGTTTCCAAGTCTTGGCCAAGTAGGGTAATATATTGTAATATAGTTACAAATCGTCGGGATCGTAGAAATGCCATTTTTGTGATCGACACCACCTTTAGAAGGTGATTAATACAGTATTATAATTGACCTTACTGGACCCGATAACATCAATATCTCATAATTTCTTAAAATTGTGGACTGGCTGCTTTCTGCACAACTACGTTAATTTTTCATATGCTCTGAAAATTTAACTATTCGGGTAAATATTTATTTTTGCTTTAAAATTTTAATATTTATGTTTGTTTACTTTACATTTGACCTTTTCAAATCACATATACATATCAATGCCCAAGTTCTACAGGGAATTAACTAAAAATTGGTGCAACAGAGATATAGCCAGTCAAAGTTTTGGCCTATTTTGTCATTCCAATATTAATGTATAAAAAATCAATTTTGTTTCATTTTTTTCATTTAAATACCTTTTAAATTAGTTCTTAAATTGTATTTACTCTATTTTTTAAAAAAAATACATTTATTAGTTTTTTGGGACTTTTTGACATGTTTCTATGTGGAAATTAGAATGTTGAGTGATAAATGTATCTTGGTTCTATTCCATAGAGCAACAATTCTGAAATAATAATATTAACTTATTTTATTTTGATGTTTTTAATGTGATGATCTATGATTACCGAATGGAGCTTCTCGCTACTATCCATGGCCCTGTTATAGGTCTTGTCGAATATACAGATCTGATGGCTTCTAAAAAGAATTTCAAGGCTTTTAAAAAGTTTTGTAATCATTTCGGCGAATTGATCATGTGCAATCAATTTAATCCCAGTCAGTGAAGAATTCACTTCCCTCTCTTCCAATCCAATGAAGTACATATTATGAACTTCTGGACTACTTTCTTTCAGCACAAAGATGCTAAGGCTACGAGATTTCATAGAGCTTCTTCGGGCAGCTTTTCTTGTTTGACGACGAGCAAATTTTCCGTGTATGTGGGCACCGCCAAGGAGACCTTTGTCCTCAGATGCGGTGTGCGGTATGTGGTGGGCAAGTTGCTGATGTTTTTAATGAATTTGATCAACGTTTTGAATGGTATTTGTTGCAAGTACATTTAATTAACATTTTGACACTAAGCCATGTTTTGAGTGTAAGGAATAGAAGGGCATGTATAAGGAACAGCATGAGTGTGAGGGAACCCAGGCCCAGGGAAGGAATATATATCAGGATACAAGTGAGTGGCGCTCACTCTTCTCTACCTATTTACATGTTATGGGGCGTGAGTCGCGATGGTAAAGATAGATGTTTTAATTACAACATTGTAACGCAATCGCACAAAGATCACCAATGTGGTACGTAGGGCTGCCAACCAGAAATGGAGCTGGGCTGGTCATATAGCCAGAATCACAGACTCTAGATAAACCAAAAAAGTCCTGGAATGGCGACCTAGAACGGGCAGAAGAAGTGTCGGCAGTCCTCAGACAAGGTGGTCTGATGACATAAGACGAGCTGCAGGAAGTGGTTGGATGCGGTTGGCTAAAGATAGGGAAATATGGAGACTAAAGGGGGAGGTCTATGTTCACCATTGGACAAGAGACGGTTGATGATGATGATGATGACGTAATCACATAGATATCATAAGGTAATCACGGTTGGTATTATTATTCTGGTAAGAAGCCCTGTAAATGTCTTGATAACCCATATTTGTTTCCAGTGCTTCTCTGTTGAGATATCATTAATGTTGTTATAAGACCAGCATGGGTATAATCCAGTAATTAATTTGTCTTCAAGTATTAATTTGTACACATAATATGAAATCACCTCCCATTGTAAAAAAAATATTTTTTTACTAATATAATTAACGTCAAAATGTTAACTAAATGTACTTGTAACAAACACCATTCAAAATAATGATCAAATTCATTAAAATACTTAAATAAAATAAGTAAATATTATTGTTTCTGACTTGTTGCTCTATGAAATAGAATAAAGATACATTTATCACTCAACATTTTAATTTCCACATATGTTTGAACGAAAGAAAAACTCCACAAAGAAACATGTAGTCTTTATAAAGAGAATATAGCCTTTATTTAGTTTTTTTCCGAGTGCGATTGGAAGAATATCGGCTTTTCGACTTGAATCAACGTCTAACTCAAATATGACAATTTCGGACTTGTTTCCGTGTGGAACTGGGACAGCGACATATTCATTGATTTTCCATAAATCGGGTTGCTTCTATATTAAAGCATTAGGGGCATTATATAAGTAATTTGTGTTGTGGGAGTAAGCTAACTGGGCGTGACTGAGTATGATTTAATTATAGTAATGGACGAGCATCAAATTAGCGCTAGTTTCAGCCATGATCGGTACTACCCGCCATAAGCGGCCAGGAGCGGACCAGCCTTTAAATCCGGATACCAGGAGACTCCCCTACAGTAAAATATCGAATATTGTGCTAGCGATCTGGCTTCTAATTTGTAAGAGGAATTTTCTAATATTATTATAATTCAGAACAACACTATTTTTAATGTGTTAATTTTATGTTTAAAAGTATTGAATTTCACCCTTTACTCTAAAACATGGACAGGCAACCTTTTGCTATAAGAGGGCCCAATATTTTACGTGAGGATAAATGCAAAATGCATTTGAGCCAGAGCCATATGTCACTACCCACAGTATTGGTGTACAAATGTGTGGGAGTCATAGTCCATTGATCTATGACGCACACGCGTCTAATGATTTCACCTGAAATATAGAGCAACGACCAATAAAGCAAGTCATCATATTATATTGAATACAATACATGATATTCTGCAAGACTAACAGTATTGCACATAAAACACCCGTCTATATAAGAGCAACGTCCTACAGTACGTACCAACAAACGCATAAGTAGCATAACGATGGCTCAGTTACATGCAGAAATAGCTAGAAATGACTGGTTTTCAGAAAAGACTGATCAAAATTTTGACAGATCTAAATTGATTTGATACAAATAAAGTTTTGTATCACCTTAAATGAAAAATAAATAAATATTTATACAGTGGTACTTGTTTTAGGATTAAAATTGTAATGCAAATAATCACACCGTTTTAATTAGTTAAGGGGGTGAGAGATTGTTAAGTTTATTTATAACCATATGAAAACATTTATCTAACAAGAGAATACTAACAGTTTGGAAGAATTATTCCTTTGTAGAGTAAGGAAATATGACTTTTTTTTACATTTTTAAAGTAATAAAGGTCTATGAAATACTGTCCAGTGAAAAAATATTTTTTTTGCTTTTTATTAGTAGCATAAAAAATACTTTTATATTTGTAATTTTGAATTCCCGCAAAAACGATGATTCCATTGGCCACGCCCCTAATACGTCAAGATTCATGTTTATTTGTTCCTGCCATTAAAATTTGTGTAGAACGATTTCACGAATCTTGACGTCACAACAACTAAGGCCAAACACGTCGCGTTTTTCTACGAACGTATTTTTATTGAATTTATTTTTTGTATGATGAATGAAAACATTTCTCCGCAACATCCATATTGATTTTGAAAATACAATTAATAATTTTAAATCCATTGCATATATTTTTATTGGTATTCGTAGTATGTGATATTTCCATATTGAAAAGGGATGTTTTTAAAATAAAGTGAATAGCATAACTCAAAACATCAAAATTTTGCGTTATCTGTCTAAGTAACAGTGCCATCGATAAGATTTTTACTTGTAATTTTGTTAAGTAAATAAAATTTAATTTCATGCCTTGACGAAGAAACAGTAACGTTTTTGAACCGGTCGGCAAATAAAAAAAATGTTTAGTGGTTTTAAACAAAGTTGATATTTATTTTTATTTACCGACAATCAGAATTCAGAATTGAAAAAGTTTGCTCACAAAAATACAAATTATTTGCTGAGCCGACTTTTTAAACTCTTTGTAGCTTTCAGAAGGAAAACTCTCACAGAATTCCACCAAATTAGTTTTTTTCCTTAAAAGCCAATTTAAGTGGGGTATCACTTTGCAAATCTATCACGTTGGTTTACTAATCGCTCAGTATATTATCGATATCCATTGCGAAGGGGTTTTCGCAAATTTCCATATTACGTGACATATTTTCGAAATCAGTAAACCGGTTTTCAAACTCCGATCAAAGTTGCGTATTTGCGCTTTTCATTTAAGTATTTTGCTAAGCGAAATTGACTCCAGCTTCTTTTACTGCTTTTTGCAAATCGAAACAAGTTTTCTTCCATCGATATTCTTCTTTTTTTTCAAGTGCCGTCTCCTCTGCGGATGTTGGTGATCATCTTAGTTATCTCCGACTTGTCGGCTGCATCCCTAAACGGTGATGTGGTACTCTTTCCGTTTCATTGCCTCAAATTTCGGAGCCAGAAAACCCTTCAACGGCCCGGTCCTTTTTTACCTTGTATTATTACTTTTATTTTATTTCATTGGAAAGCCAACAGACACTTATACATTTATAAGAATCAATTATACCATAAATACATATCATAAAGTCCAATTAGAGGCTTCCACATAATATTGTTATTGTAAATGTTTTCACATAAAAATTATACATAACATAAAATAACTAATCATACAAAACTTATAATATTACTAGAAATGTAAATGAATATTGGTCACACAGTTGCACATTACAATAAATAATACAACTATAGTTGACCATACAGTGTTCATTTATTATGTGCCTACATACAGAACTCCACATAACCTGCATAATATAGGCTGCGGATTCAAGGCGCAACATCATAACTTAAATTATTTTTGGAAATTTCACTTTTAAAGGAAGTTAAAGATATGTTTTTAATATCAATACAATTTAATTTCTGATTACACATATGGCAGGTTCTATTTACAAATGAATTTTGAAAAGATTTAGTTGAACATTTAGAAATTTTAAAAAGAGATTGGTTTCTGGTCTGCGTTACTGGGACTCTAAAATTAATAATGAATGATCAATTATGGGAGCATGGCCAAAGCATTGACACTTAAAATTGCCAAGCAACTGTATCCTTTTTCATGCGTTGTAGAACAATTTCATTTCGACTCTGTCCGTCCAAGTGATCTTGTTGAACATTTTTCTGTATATCCAGAATTCAAGATTTTATTCTGCGTTCTGTCACGTTAGTTAATGGAGAAACACATAACATCAGACAGTATGGCATTTTTAGATCTTGGGAGCTGTCCTTGTCAATCAGAATGTCTTATTGCCTATCATAAATACTAATTAATAATGAACATATTACAACAGAGATAAAGAACATTTAACAACAACAAACCATCACGCTGTTTCTCCGTAAGGGTAGGCAGAGAGGATAGAATGCCACATCACTCTATCTTTGAATACAGATCTCGCTTCTTCTACATTCATACATCTCATGCACGCGCGGCGATTATTCCGACTTTGGACATGTCCATCTTCAAGTATTTGTTGGATTTGGTCGTGCCATGTCTTTCTCGGTCTTCCTCTATTTCTGCATCCATCAACAATCGCATTGAAAATATTCTTAGTCGTTATTTCGCTGTCCATTAGTTCTACATGTCCAAACCAGCGCAGAGCTCCTTTCTTGATTTTGTCGATAATGCTTGTCTCAGCCTCACATAAGGTACGGATCTCAACATCTGTGCATCTATCGTACATAATTTTACCACACATTCGCCTGAGAGATCGCATTTCGACAGCATTCAGCCTACGTTCATCCCTGTTTTTCCTTTGCTCCCATACATCAGGGTCGGGACCAGGACTCCAGTAGGTATTTGCCAATGTTGATTTAAGTGCTCCGTTCACTCTGTTCCCAGCACTCACCCTCCTTTCAATATCTTTCACAGTCATTCCATCCCTAGTAAACGTACTTCCCAGATACACAAATTCCTCCACTTGTTTTAGTATAACTCCATTCACAGTGATTTCACATTTAGTCAAACATTTATTTCTTTCAAAAACCATCACATTCGATTTATCGACATTCATCAGCAAATCGCTTCCCTCGCATACATCGTAGACCTTTGTTACCAAGAATTGCAGTTCCTCTTTGTTGTTAGCAAGAAGCACGGCATTGTCAGCATACAAAAGACAATTGACATTTAAATCACCCATTTTTGCTCCCATTCTTAAGCCTTTCAGTTCTTTCACAGAACAGAACAAGAACATTTAAGAGAACGTAATATAGAAGTCCAGGCATCTACAGGGCTTATGACCAGTCAATGGCTGGTTTAAGTGGCCACTTTACACACTGTGTAACATTCACCACTCTGCCCATATTTGAACATCTATATTCCTTTAATTCTTTCATCTGTTGATGTGTGTGAAGTTAAAGAGCTGAAACCTTTATTTATGCGGGTGAGATTCGCCTAACTGAATTATTTCACCTACATTATTGCCTAGTGGCAACACCTGAAAATGATTTTTTTTTAAATTTCTATACTTCTTCATGGACCAGGTGGATTTATCAACAATATTTTGAGTTTGTCCAAATAGAAGTCTAATTAATAAATTGAAAATTTTTGGGAAAAAAATGAAAACATGTTATATTTTTCGTACAGAAAACTTAATTTTACTTTGTAGATAAAATTAAAGATAAATCTTAACTTCCTGGGGGTTATCAAGTAAAACTAATATAAATTTTACTCAAACTTTCCAAAATTCTATGATCAAATTGCTACTGCATATAGATTTATACCGCCAGAAACACAATATTTCAACATCATTGATGTATAAATCTGTAAATAAATTATGAGTTAGGTCTCTTCTTTGGTACAACTTAATTTGTCAGCATGCGTCGTACTCCGAGTATAAACACAAGTTTATACATGATTACAACACCAGGTTTACTAGTGTGGAAGGGCTAGCTGTTCCTAGATATTGCAATAAATATGGCAAAAGGACACTGCTATACAGTATACTTAAAATATTTAACATGTTACCAAACAATTTTAAAAATACAGGATTGATACGTATGCTTAAATTATGGTTAATCGAAAAAAAAATTGTATTTGTTATAGTTTTTATTTTTTAATAATGTAATAAAATATGGTATAGTATGTTTTGTTTTTCAAGTAAAATTATTATTAATGTAAGTTAAGTATAAATAATCAAAGCAATTTTTAAGAACCTGCTGACGAGTTGTATGTATACAACTCAGTAGGACTTTAATTTAAGACTTTTATGTAAATATTTTTGAAAAATATATAATCCTTAAAAACAATAAATAAAAATCGGGGTAGGAAGTAAAAATTTATCTTCAAAGTAAAATTGAGTTCTCTGTACAAAAATTACAATATAGTTACATTTTTTTTCTTTACTTGTTTAATTACCGGTTACCGACGAAGATACTGTGAATTTTCGTACAAATATACACATTTTCCTACATAAATATCTATATTCGTTTATACCGTCTCAGTATATACATTTTGTTCATAATCGCAGCCTATGATTCTTCATTTTGAGGTGACATTAAATTTAAATGAAAAACGCTAATTAAAGAAAGGTGGGTGTAAAGATTATTGGCTCCGGGCAATCGAGTGATATCTTAATATGAAATCTGGCCAAGTGAATGACTTAATGCCAAGCTATTTTATGCCCTATTCACATTCATGGACATTAAGTGGGGCGTAGGGCAATCAATCAAATTGGAAAAAAGCTATCGGGGTGCTTTTTGCAAGTTCTGTAGATAGATCAATAAAGCGGTTGCTTCTGCTGTTTTCAAATATCAATACTACTGAATAGAAACAAGATTTTCAGCCGAAACCAAATTTCGGCTTCTGTTCTAATTTCCGCCGAAACCGGAACCAATTGAAATAAGCTAAATGTCTTGAAATTTGTTGCAACAGAGAGAAAACAGTTTTGAGAAAAGAATATCACAGCTGTAATTATAATAACCAAATTCCGAATATTAAATGTATTTGTAGATCGTTGGACAGAGTAGATTCAATTAAATATTTGGGAATTTATATAGATGGGAATTTAAAATGGACTAATCAAATAATCAAATAAAAAATAAATTGAAAAAGCAAATTTACCTTTATAAAACTATAAGAAATATAACAAGCCTGAAAGAACTTGTAAAAATATATTACGCAATAACTCAATCAGTTTGGGAATATGGGATAATTGGATGGGGATGTGCAAATGACACACTGATTAAGCAAATAATAATTGCACTAAAAGCTTTAATAAAAATTATCTTTAGAGTCCCAATCTGAACAAGCTCCCTCGGTATATTTGAAAATCTTAATGTAAAATCTATAAAACAACTTTATGTAAAAACTTTGTTACTATACGCACGTAAACATTATTCTCTACCTTCCGTTACAAATACAAGAGTTACATGATACTCCACCCTGATGCTGCAAAAAAATAAATACAACCTTCGGTCAAAGAGGATTGGCCTACTATTCGGTTAAAGTGTACAATCTACTTCCATTATCCATAAGGACAATTAGTAAGTTCTCACAATATAAAATTGCTATTAAGAAATGGATAGTGGAGGTGGGTTGCGCACTGTTTATGAAATTTGTTCTATTGGTCTATATAAATTGGTTATGTTTTTTATGATTGTTTTAGTTTTTTATTGTTCATTATGTTAATGATTATTATTAACAAATTACAACAGGGATAGAAAATACCTTACATAAGGGAATATTGAAGTCAAGGCATTTACAGGGCTTATGACCTGTCATTGGCTGGTTTAAGTGGGCACTTTACAGCCTTGACTTCCATATTCCCTTATTTAAGGTATTTTCCATCCCTGTTGTAATTTGTTAATCTTAATGACCCCCGAGGGGGTGAAATCCAGTCTTTTGTCTATGAACATTTGGACAAACTCAAATATTGTAATGATAATTAGGTTAATTGGATTAATTACGTTTTTTTTATTGTTATTAGTATGTTAACTTTGTTAAATAGCTAATCTTAGGCATAATTCACATTTTGCAAAATGTTTCTCTCGGCACGGGACACCCCAGTGACATTATTCTGTATAAAAAAAGAATACAAACAATGTAAAAGTATAAATAAATAAATATGGAAGTCTAGGCATTTACAAGGCTTACGACCTGTCGTTGGCTGGTTAAAGTGGCCACTTCATACACTGTGTAACATTCACCATTCTGCCTATGTTTGAACATCCACATTTCCGCAATTCTTCTCAAATCTGTTGACTTTTGTGAAGTAAAAGAGCTGAAATCTTTATCATGCGGGTAAGACCCATCCGGCTGAACCAATTCACCTACTAGACAACGCCTGAAAACAATTTTAATCAAAAAAGAAGAAGCACTGATAGTCTTGTGGTGTTGTTTAATGTTTAACATAATTTATCAGAACTTGATTGCTACAAAGACGACACACGATAAGAATGAAATTAATGGGCTATGTATAGCGTGTGAGCTCGCCAATATATGACAGTAAAAATTTTATTGTCGTTGAATTTCCTAGAGTTTTAACCATCGAAAAAAAAGAAGATTGCAAATAAAATCAACAGACAATGGAAATTTGATGTGTATATATTTTAATAGATTGTTTATAACAGAAAAATACATAGAGAAATATGCATTTTTATTTTTTGTAATAAAAACAGTCTAGTAAATTCGAATAAATAAAAATACGCTTTATATTAACAATATTAATTAAAATACAAAAATAACATTGAATACTTGAAAAATAAATATTACTGAGTGTTACAAACATAATTTAAAAAACGGATAGCGATTAAAAGTAAAAACTATCTTTAGTTTAATTCTTATAGCGATAAATACATAAACATTATAAAACAGGAGTTATACAAATACAAAAATAATATTGTAACTAGGCGGCTACCTACACGGTTAAATTTCGAAACACCACGCAATTTCTTAACTCGGCTACGCTATGTAAAATGAAAAAAAATATTTAAATTAATAATTTCATCACGTCATGAAGTCGCCCCTGGGTAGCGCCTGCTAACGTCAATCAACAAAAACATCCTCGTTTTAATTACAATATTTCGGCTACGCCATAAATCTCTTTTTTTAAATGATTTCTCACGTCACAAAGTCGCCCCTGGGTAGCGCCTGCTAACGTCAATCAACAAAAACATCCTCGTTTTAATTACAATATTTCGGCTACGCCATAAATCTCTTTTTTTAAATAATTTCTCACGTCACAAAGTCGCCCCTGGGTAGCGCCTGCTAACGTCAATCAACAAAAACATCCTCGTTTTTATAACAGTATTTCGGCTACGCCATGAATTTCTTATAAAAAATGTCAAAACGTCACAAAGCCACTCTCTGAGTGCCGCTACTGACATCATTTACAAAAACATAATTATTTGTGCTTTTTTCAGGTACGCAACATTTTTTTTAAATACACCTACCTAACCGATAAAATACTATTAGTAATTAAACCAAGGTGTGCTTTAAAGTTCCGTATGGCCAAATAATATTATTTATTATTAGAATATTATTGACATGTAGTTCAAGCATTGCTGCATTCACGTTGCTTTACTTCTGAGAGCTCAACTGCTATGTTTTTCTATGGTTATGTTAATGTCATCTGTCATGTATTGGCGAGCTCACAGGCTATACTTACGCCAAATTAATTTTAGTGTGAAATATCTACTTGCTCCAACTTGCTCAAAACGGATTCGGTCACGTGATGTGAAGGAGAAATTGCAAATGCATCTTATTTCTGTCGGTGTGTGCTGCATTAAGGGTAAGGGTTGCCAACCCGCCCCCGGAGATTCGAGAATCTTCCGGAAACATGGCAGAATTGTGAATGTTCTACCCCTTCTTCAGCCTGTAGCAGTCCACTCCTAAACGTAGGCCTCCTCCAGCCTACTCCGTACCAAACGGTGTGATCAGTGCTGTTCCCGAATGCTTCGCAATATTGTCTCTACAGCGAAGCTGTGCTATGGCGAACGTTACACACTGTGTGTGGCCACTAATGCCTACCAGCCAATGACAGTTCATAGGCCCTGTAAATGCCGATACTTCCATATTTCCTTCTTAAAATGTTTTGCCTTTCCGCTGCAATAAATTAAGATATTACTTACTCCCTAGTGAGTTAAATCCAGCCTGCTCACAAACATTTGGACATACTAAAAACATTGTTGATATTTACAACTCGTTGAAAATGGGCCCAAAATTTAAATATTTAGAAAAATCATAAGGCCCCTAATATTAATTTTATATTTGTATAAAAAAAAAAGATATTAACAGGAGGGTGAGTGCAAGGAACAGGGTGAACGGTATACTAAAATATACTTTGGCAAAATAACCCAATCATAGGTGTATGTTTTAAATTCTGTAATGTCCTGCCGGTAAAACAACTTTGTGACTACAAATTGATTGTAGATCACTTTGTTGATCCGGAATATAAAAAAAGAGTTTCCCAAACTCACAACACTAGATTAAAAACTTAGGGCTCCCTGTTTGTTCCCCGAATTACAAATTACTTCGGAGAGCGAACATTAAATTGCGTTGTTCCAAGATTGTTCAATGATCTCCCACAAACCATCATTAACATGAAAGATCTTCAAATGAAAAAAAAAGAGCTGAAGAAATACCTTCTAGATACGTTATAGTGCCTGTTTATAAATAAATTTGTAAAATATAAATAAAATAAATGTAATATAAACCTGTCATAAAAAAAAAATGTGTCCCACCAAAAAGTCTTTAGACTTAGTGGGTAACAAATTCTTATATGTATTTTTTAATTATAAAAAAAACGCTGCTCTGCAGCACTGATACTGAAAAAAAAACAAACGTTTATCGTAGGAGACAAAACTAGCAGTTCACAATGGAGTTCTACTGCCAACTCTTATGCATGGGAGCGAAATATGTAATTGGAAAAATAATGATGAAAATAGGATAAATGCTGTCGAAATGCGACCCCTCAGGCGAATGTGTGGTAAAAATTGTCGGGATCCGTGAACTGCGTAAGACTGAGACATGCATTACCGACAGAATCAAGAAAGGGTGCCCCGTTGGTTTGGACATGTAGATCGAATAGACAGCGAAAGAACGGCTAAAAAGATCTACGATGCGAAGGTTGATGGATGCAGAAAACGAGGAAGACCGAGAAAGACATGGCGCGATCGAGTCCATCAAATACTTGAAGATGGACATGTCAAGAGTAAAAATAATCGGAGCGCGTGCATGATAAAATGTATGAATGTAGAGGAAGCGAGGTGTGTATGCAAAGACAGAGTGATATGGCGTTGTATCATCTTTGCCTACCCCTACGGGGAAACAGCGTGAGTGTTTGTTTGTTTGTTTGTTTATCAGGTATAAATATTTTTTTGCATTTGAAAAAAATCAGCCATCGCTCTCCTGGTCTGCTTTAACGCCCCTAATTTCCTCTGAGCATTCTCCAACCCCCCTGAAGGCCTTCAGCGCCCACTTTGAGAAAGACTGGTCTAGCCCTTCTATGGGAATATTGACGGGGAACCTTCTCCACGCTATTTATATGGAAAACATAATGAGGATACCCAACTGAGAAGTCATACTCATAATGCAAACGTTGTTCTTATGATACTGTTTCTTCGTTTGATTAACCGATTAATTTCCTTAAAAATTCAACCGGTTAGCTAAATGTCATAATATGTATTAAGAATCTAATCAAGTTGTTATGAAATTCATACTAATTATTTAAAACAGTTCGATAGTGCGTGCGTTCCGAGTATTTTATGTCTGAAATCGATTTTTACGTTCCTATAAATAATTCAGCATTTTAATTGGAAAATCAATCAAACGGTTACCAACTGAAATTGCGACCATTAGTGTATAATTGAGGCATGTTTTATTCATTTGACCACAAGCGGTTTGGCGGTTACAATTGTGGTCATTAGTTCCTGGCCACATTCAGTTTTTTTCTACCACCGTTTCCACGTAACGCTCGTAATTCAAAAGATTTAATTTAATCGAATATATTAATTATGCGGATGATTTATTAGTATCAAAATTAAATAGATTTTCTTTATAGTTATCAAATAATCTTACAACTCTAAATATCGCATACCCATAAAGTTTTCAAAGATAATAAAAATAATAATTATGGATAACTAATATAGCGCCATTTTCGTAATATAATACCTAAAGGGCGCTTTACAAAGTGATTATATAAATATATAAATTTAATTTTAACTTTTTAATTTAAGAAAAATATTGTACATACTTTTTCATATTACTTTTCCACCACATGCTAAGAATTTATTCAAATGATTTAGAGAACAAGTGGGTTTTAAGTTATTTCCGAAACAGGGAATGATGATGATGATATATATATGTAAATATACGAGTATATGAATGTGTGTGTATGTATATGTATGTATGTTGTAAGTGAACATTTATGTTCAGTTTTATTTATTTTTGCATTGTTTTATATTTACTTACTCTTTCTTCTTCCTTCTTCTCTTTCTTCCCTATTTTCACATCCCACTTCCTTTCACCCCTAGCGAACTGTAAGTTTTGTTTTTTACACTTTTGTTCTTATATGTTAACTCGTAATTGGTCTTGTTATTTGTTGTTATTCTGAATGTATCGTTTATAACTATAACATTGATGGTTTAAAAAAATTATACCATCACAGTTATAGTTATTGTTCTATATTACCTTCTCTAAAATGTTCTTCATATCTGTTGTAATATGTTAACCTTAAAATACTGTTAAATTTTAAAACAGCTATGAATGAAATTTACGGTACTCTGATAGGTATACGAATCACGATTATTCGATAAATGGTTTGATAACTTCAGTATAATTTTCCATAACAATAATTACATCCAGCTAACGAGTTGCTAATGAGTGGTTAAGAGTAGTGAGCCAAAACTCTTAACACGTCATGTAATTAAGTACTTAGTTTCATTAACAGTCTTTAATAACTAATTGAAATATTCACTGAATAAGTAAGAAACACCCATAATTATAACAATCACCATTATTTTCCCTAATTCGCAGCTGACGGTACATAGGACACCGCATGAAGGGAAAATGGGCAGTTTTACGCTTCAAACTCGCAACCAGAGATTTTTAAATATTCAAATGAAAATTTTCATATTGAATGGTAATATTTCACGCTGACCTTACCGGGAACTTAACTATGAACCTAGTCTAATAGGCGCACGTGTTAAGGACTACCTTCAGTTGATTCCCCTTTTCAAGATTGTATTAATTTATTTTAAACTACCAGAAATATAAGCACTTTGGCCAACATATTGCTGAAAGGAATATCTTCCAGCTAACCAAAAACATCATTATCATCATCATTCCCCTTTTCGTACCCAGTAGTGCATAGAGCACTGAATTTTTTAATCAAACGCGGCGTATTTTCATCACCTGTTACATGAAGATAAGGTAATCAATCCCATGCTTCGGGTGCCAGTACCAAAACAATGAAATATTGAAGGTTAGACAACCTCTTCAATCAATATTTTACGTAGACCCTGTCAAAAATCAAACCCTGGTGAACACGCCAACCACTACACATCAGAGCGAACTTATCTTCACTCGATTTTTTACTAAGGATTTTCACCAAAGAGCAGACATCTAATTAAAAACACTCGTCCACAGTTTTACCAAAAACTGACTGGTGTAATAGTCTTTATATTTTTTTAAATTTTCATAAATATACGTGTTTTCCGATAACAGCTGTTTTTGTGGGTAGATTAAACTTATAAGCACTTGCAACACTTGACACTTCCAACACCAGGTGCCTGGTGTCCTGCCAACCTGACCTGCCAACGCAGCAACGCAACACGTCACCAACAACTGAAAAACTTAATTCACATTCTCTTCTCTCGGCGCTGATTTTGGTTGTTTCGACACGACATTCAACATTTAACTTGAATTAAAAGTATATATTACAGTTTAGTTTAGCCAGTATTGTTGGCATCCATTTTATTGTATTTTTCCTTTGTTGTAGTCAATTAAGTTAATAATAAACTCCACAAAAACATGTAAGGAAAATCTTTCATTCATACACGCTCATCGCATACATTATAACTTCGAGTAAGTCCAAATTCCATATAATCATTATTTACATAAAAACAGTTACACTACAAGCTTGTACGTACAGATGAGTTAGTAAAAAAATATATTTTACATTAACAGTAACTTGTTTGAGAATACTTTTTAACTTACTGTGATGCTACTTTGAAAACCTGTAATTGGCTTATTCGTAATTTGTTTTGTTTTATATATAAGATAAATATAGCTGTTGGTTATCCAAATAAAGAATGAAAAATAAAAATCATAGTAGCAATAACCATGGTTACTAATATACATATTTTTTAATATTTTTATTTGGTCTTAAAATAGTACAAACATTATAATAAATGAATGTCCTAATATGAAAATAAATCTAATCATTATTAAACTTTATATCGATCATCAATATTTCAAAACTATGCACTTGAAACATACATTTCAAATCAAAACACCAAGGCGGTAACTAAAAAAAAAGGAAAATAAAAATATTTTTTGGTGAAGAATCAGAAGGTTTGCTGTCAAGGAATAAATTCAATTAATTTTAGTTACAAATTTCTATTCCTCTATGGTAATTTCATAAATTCAATCAAATCAATTGAGATTATAATTACCATTATTTTTTACACACATCACTGTATTTTTCGTTTCATCCGGACAGGGGAATTTTTCTACTGTACTGTATCAATAAGCTGTCAAAATAGAGAACACTTTAAAGTCGACGACGACCGAATATTGATTTATTTAATACTTCACAAGAATACATTATATAATTGAATTAACAATATATTCTTCTCTAGGAAAACCCGTGCCGAGAAAGACATTGTACAATTTTAGTTTATTGTGATATTTACATTATTTTTTTAACACAACGAAATTTTTTAGACTTGTTATTTAAATATAAAAAAAATAATTCATTTTAAATACAAACACCTTGTTACAAATCTCAACTGAGTGTAGGTAGCTTGGATATGGAAACACGTTGTACCGCGGACGTAAACTTCTTTCGGACAGAGATCTTTTAGCTTTATGGCTTCTAAAAAAAATTTAATAAGGCTAAATATATTTTATTCACCCAACACGATGTAAATTCTATTTTAAAAAAAAATAACCCAATTAAGTTAGGAAGGAAGGAAACTGAAAGCTTATTTAACTACATTGCAAGGTAAGTAATATTATCCACGACAACTTAAACTGTAGACAATATAAATAGAAAAAAATGTATACATATATATGTATGTGCGTATGTGTATATAAGGGTGTGTAAGGGTGTGTGTGGAGAGAGTGCAGAAGAAATGTCTGCGCTATCTGTATCTAAAAGAATGTGCGTCCTTGGCTTTTTTCAACCGACTTTTTATTGGGAATGCTAGGCTATCAGTCATTATGGAGGAGGAGGGACGTTCATTTAGGTGTTCACTTTTTCCAGGTGATTGGTGGTAGCATACATAACTCTGTAAATTTTTCTAAAATTTTGATGGATGTAGGTCTGTTCGTACTCGATAACTATCTTCGACAAAGACAGCGTCGATTGTTTTACCTACCACGATGCAGAACCAACCTGCCAACGGTTATGCCGGTTGGTAGAGCAATCTTGCTACTTAATCGCATCACCTTGGATGTCGACATATTTCACTACAGTGGGCCTTCCCTTAGGAAAGCACTTTCTAACTTAATTTTTCTTATTACATTTTGTTATATTATTTTAATATAATAACTATCTACTATTATTTGTGATTATTGTTTTAAGAATGAATTGGGCTTTCTTTCTGTTATATTCTAAATATCTGAATAAAATGAATTAATTAATTAAAATGTACGTGGGTATATGTTTGTGTGTATATATATATATATATATATATATGGGTGTGTGTGTGTGTGTGTATGTATGCATGTATATATGTGATTGGATGTATGTGTGTGTATGTTTATATATGTAAATATATGTTTGTATATGTAGATATATAAATAAACATATGTGTTTGTCTGCCTTAGCACGGATCGTCTTCTTCTAGGTATTAATTTTTTATATAAAATTTTAAAAAAATTAAAATTAAAAAATGTAGGAATTATAGGGGGACCATAGTTTACGGGTTAATACCATTCCTGTCCGTTAATATGTTTTTATTTTCTGCTTGAATTTTTAATATTTTTATATGTCCAGAACATTTTTCGGCTGACTGTTAAAGGATTTAGGTCCAAGATATATATGGGAACATTGACTATATGATGTTCACATATTGGGTACCGGCTGCAATTCGTCAATGGCTCCCCGGATTCTTAAGATTTAAGCTTGGATTTCGTCTTGCGTTTGTACCAGTAACATACTAAAACCGGATTTAAAATTTGAAGAACATTTATAAATCCCGGACTGCTAAATTAAGAACCCCGTGATAGTCTCAAATGTTAAATGACTAAAGATTTGCGATTAACTCGCTCCACAATTCGTAACAAAATGGCGAATAAGCGGGAAATTAAATCCCAAAAGAAGGGAGCTAATTCCTATCGCTTTGTTTAGGGGTGAACTTTCATTTAAAGGGGCTAATTAGAATTTCCCACCCCCGCTAAATCCATTCACCTTGCTTAATACATTTAAAGAGGTTTTCGTAGAAAGCGGATTCGGCCTAACGGGGAGGTAAGGTACGCTAAAATTCAGAATAATTTCCATATTACATAAGAATTATTTTATAATGAAAGAGCTCATTGATCCTCTAGCTTTCGTGTAGATTAAAGTATTATTGTTTACGCGTGGACGATACAATAGATAGAACAAAATTGCCTTGTCAACATCCCCGACCGCGCAGGACAGAAAGCTGAGACGATACGAAAATTCGGCCAAAGTTCACGCGTGATCGCTGCGAAAATGATTTTTTATTTATTTTTTATTAAATCACACAATGTTTTTTTTTTTGTACTCCCAGGAGTTACAACAAACTCATTTTGGGGCAGAATAATATTTACATAAAAGTATGGTAGTAATAATAATAAAGTAACAAGTAATAATATGTACATAAAACTGAAATAAGATACGAGTAGCAATCAAGTATATAATACAAATAAATTAAAACAATATTTATAAATATATTATTCCTCTGTACGTGTGATGTCACCGTACTCCTCTTAAACGGCTTAACCAATTAACGTGCGGTTTTCAGAGAAATATAGATCTTTGCGCTGTGCGTGTTCGTAAATATTAAAATCCTTAATCGAATATGTATAAAAGAAGTTAGGAGCAAAAATGTTTTATTCATCGATCTACCAGGGTTGCATTCGAGGAGAATGCATTAGCAAAAAAATGGAAAGATGTTTTTTTTTGTATTTAAAAAAAAGTTTTTTTTTTTTAATGTTTACAAACATCATTTGTTTTTTGTGGATCTCAATCAGATTCTTCCCTTAAATTCCTTACAATTTCTACCCAGTTATTTCTTTTTATTGGATTTTTGGTAACACTAAAATAATATTCAATTCAATACATTTTTAAAACTCGTATTCTTACATAAGAACACCCCTTTGTTGGTGAGACGACCGGAGTTTGACGTTTGCAAAAAGAATGCCATATTTGAAAAAAACATTTATTTTATTTTTCAGAATTTAACCATAAACAAGTACCTACTTAAATTTAATATTTGAATATTAACAATTTTTAGTTTTGGAATTCAATCCCAAGTACCTACTTATCAATAAAAAGTATTTTTCCAACGCAAGCCAACCAGAGATAATGTAGAACTATGAAGCCAACGTTCGGGCAAGACAACGTCTGTCAGGTCAGCTAGTTCATAATAAAAATTAAGATTAAATATTTACATATTATAGTAAAAAAAGAAATATCTGAGGAAACAGAAGAACTTAAAACTAACTTTCACCTTTGACGTATCTCCTCAAATAGTATTTTTGTAATTTGTAATTTTCTCAAACTGAACGGTTTGGGTAGGTAGGAAGAAATTGCCTAAGGCAATATGCCCGCAATTATATGTATATATATTGTATATGTATATAAAGTGTTTAATAATAAATATATTTATTTTTATGAATAAAGTCACTTTTTGGCGTTCTATAGGACTCCGGTAGCCTATTGTACTCACTACAAGCGAGGTACAGCAGAGACCTTAGACCATGCCTTGTCGCGCGTGATCCAGGTACGTGAATATTTTGACTCTGTCGCGTATTATACTGGTGGACGTCACGATTGAAGGTATAGCCAATATTAATGAGAGAGTCTTTATTTACACCTTGAAGCGTCGTTTTTTTTCAATCTCAAATCTCAAAACCGTATGGTATGACCAAAAATGGGAGAATGTCAGTAAGTTTGTAAATATCTTTGACATGCGACGAAAATACGACGCCGCGGCGTTTATTATGAGATAGTTCACGAAAATTAATATTTCTTTTGTACCAAGATGTATTGCAATTGTATAAGGACTAACTTAATACTATAAAGGATTTCTTTCTATTGTTTTCAGCAACAATAATGATTTCAGTTCATTATATCACAAAATTTAACAGATGGAAAAGTTGACATGTGTGTTCAAACACAGTCAGTGACTCAATACAAATAACTATCGACGTGTTAATAAGCGACGTGATAACAATGAGGAACTTCAGCCCTACGGGAAATTGGATACAAAAAATGTTTTTTTACGTGGGGTAAAAATTAGAGCATTAAATTGTACGGCAACGTTTCTTGAAAATGTACAGAAAAAATGATAAAAAATATTTTGATAAAAACGCACTACTTTAAATGACGTCACTGGTTCATGTGAATCGACCTATGATCTGAGAGCTTTGGGAGATTTCCGGTATGCTTGTCGCTTCTGGACCAATGGGAAGAACTGAATGAGAATAAGCGGAAATGCACCTCTGACGTTACACGCGGAGTTATTTCAGAAATACAAAACTTTGAAAAATCGTAGCGCCGGTAATACGACATTTATGTACGACATAATACGAAAATTTAAAAAAAAAAAATTTACCTAGTTTGATAGTCTATTAACAAATTTAAATTTAAAAAAAAACCACTGAACTTCCTCATTCCACACCATGGTTGTTTATCGTATTTGCGATCACAATGGAACATCAGTGAACACCTTATATTAAATGTCAAAATATTTACATGTCTCGACTTATTAAATACTTTATTTTCACCGGTGTAGATACGAAAAATATTTCGAAACTGCTATTTTTATTTATTTATTTATTATTTGTCACGCTATTTATTGCATTAAGCCGGCGGTTGGCAACCCAAATGTCAAGAAAAGCAATCACCATAGTTATTGTAATTTAATCTTTATTTTTTGTATTTGATACTCCTTACTATTTTTTAAATACAACATATTGTATTGTAAACAACATATTTATTTAAACGTCGATTTTTCGCCAGTGAACTGTATTTATTTACGAGGAAAACAAAAAACGTTGACTTGTGAAATTACACACGCGTTGACTTATGACTGCGATAACTTGTTCAATATTGCTCATTGTGATCACTCAAATCAGCCTAGCATGTTTTTAAGCACGTCGATAATTATTTAAGATTAAGCTACAAAATTTTAAATGTTACAGTGTGTGAAATGACTTCACAAACCAGTCATTGACAGGTCACAAGCCATGCCAAAAAAAATAACAACAAATTAGTCAATAATTCAAAGCATCATCACAATACACTGCACAAATAACGCGAGCAGCTTTATTTCATCGATTGAACGCAAACAGAAGGGGGGTCGAAAATGCTTATATAATCGTATCGTATTCTTGACATTCCATTTCAAAGGCCCCTAATCAAATAAAATAATGGTTGTAGCGTGAACACAATTAGCAGACTTAGAAATCTCCATTGAAAAATTTACTAAAATATTAGCAAAAAAAATGTTATTACTATTTTATTTTATTTTATTGTGAAGTTAAAGAGCTGAAACCTTAAACCGCATAAATAAAGGTTTCAGCTCTTTAACTTCACAAACATCAACAGATGAAAGAATTGAAGGAATATAGATGTCAAATGTATGCGGAATGGTAAAGCGCAAGGGTATGACTGTATTGCAGCAGAGTTTATTAAGTCGGGTGGCAAATTAATTCTCACATGGCTACATAAACTTTTTAACTTGTGTCTCAAGGAGGAAAGGACTCCACCTGATTGGAGGAGGGCAGTTGTTATGCCGTTATACAAGGGAAAGGGTTCTAAGGTGGAGTGTGGGAATTACAGAGCTATCAGTCTTCTGAGCGCTGTCGGCAAAATGTATGGAAGAATACTGATAGAAAGAGTAAGAAACGTGACCAAGGAGAAAGTATGGGATGTACAGAGTGGATTTATGAATGGTAGAGGATGTATGGATCAAATATTTGCATTACGCAATATGACAGAAAAGTTTTTGGCGAAAAACCAGAAGCTTTTTTGCGCTTTTGTTGATTTGCAAAAAGCATTTGATCGAGTTGATAGGAAAAAATTATGGATGGTTCTATCGGAGTATGGAGTGAGTGACAACCTTGTCCGCGCTATTGCTTCCTTGTACAAAGATAGTGTAGCGTGTGTAAGGGTAAATGGGTCATTAACTTCCTGGTTTGACATCCCTAAAGGAGTCAAACAGGGATGTGTAATGTCACCGTGGTTATTCAACATATACATGGATAAATGTATGAGAGAATTGAAAAGTATGGATGTGGGAGCGAAAATAAGTAATCTTACTGTCAGTTGCCTTCTGTACGCCGATGACGCAGTCCTCCTAGCTGACAGCGAAGAGGAACTGCAATCCTTGGTTACAAAGGTTTACGAAGTGTGCAAGGAGAGTGATTTGCTAATGAATGTGCAAAAGTCGAACGTCATGGTCTTTGAAAGAAATGTAACTATGACTGAATGTAAGATTGTAGTAAATGGAGATAGTTTGAAACAGGTCGAAGAATTTGTATATCTGGGTAGTATGTTTACTAGAGATGGAAATATGGACAAGGATATTGAAAGGAGGGTTAGTGCCGGTAACAGAGTTAATGGTGCCTTAAAGTCTGTCGTAGCAAATAAGTGTCTATCGCAAGAGGCTAAATTAGCAGTTCATAATGGAGTTCTGGTACCAACCCTAATGTATGGAAGCGAAGCATGGAGTTGGAAAAAAAGGGACGAAAGTAGACTGAATGCTGTTGAAATGCGATCCCTCAGGCGAATGTGCGGAAAAACAATGTATGATAGGTGCCCTAATGTCGAAATTAGAGCTGAATGCAAGGCTGAGTTAAGCATTATCGACAAAATTAAGAAAGGTCTTTTGCGATGGTTCGGTCATGTGGAGCGAATGAATGATGAAAGAACGGCTAAAAAGATTTATGATGCGAATGTGTCTGGTTGTAGAAGTCGATGAAGGCCGAGAAAGACATGGCATGATCAAGTACAACAAATTCTTGAAAGTGGTCATGTGAAAAGTCGGAATAATCGACGTGCGTGCATGAGAAGATGTATGAATGTGAAGGAAGCAAAGGAAGTGTGCCAGGACAGAGTGGTGTGGCGTTCTATCCTCTCTGCCTACCCCTCTGGGGAAATGGCGTGATGGTTAGTTAGTTAGTTAGTTAGTTAGATGTTAAAATATAGGCAGAATGGTGAATGTTACACAGTGTGTAAAGTGGCCACTTAAACCAGCCATTGACAGGTCATAAGCCCTGTAGATGCCTGGGCTTCTGTATTACCTTCTCTTAAATGTTTTTCATCTCTGTTGTAATATGTTAATTATGATACGGGAAAAAATGTTTATGAAGAAAACAAAATTACAAAATTCGAACTGAATGAAGATATGGAAAAATCTGTTGAACAACTTATTCATTTTATATTTGTGCAAATACATTTTATATTTTATATACACACAAGAATATGTTTATGTGTGCCCTACTTTTAGGTTAAAAATCAAAAATATTTTTTAAAAAAGCGACTTGAAGATCAGAAAATTTTCTTTCGAATAATGTAAAACCTTTACCAGTTTTCGAAATGTTTGTGCTTATTTTATAATTCGGAAAAAAATAGACTCAACTTATGTTTATAACCAATATTTAATTAATCGTGATTATAATTTAAAGCAACTTGAAACATTGGAAAATCAGTAGCTCTTCATCGAGATAAGAGGTTAAAATTAAAGTTAAAGGTTAAGTTAAGAAATGAAGATATTTATTTTAAAATTGGGTGTAGAAACAAGAAAAGTAGGTCAGAAAGAAGGGAAGAAAGTATGTCAATAGATTGTGTATTCAAATTTTTTAAATTCACAATAGCATCTCTGGCAAGAGAAGAGGAAATACATTGAGATCAAATAAATAGATGAATGAGAACTAAGTCATTCTTTTTTAAAAAAGCTTTTGTTTTTTTTGCTTAAAAAATTAAAAGATGAAAGGATTGAAAAAAGGGTTATTAGGGGGAGTATTATATCTACTATGTGTTTTATATGTTCTATTAATAGAAAATATAAAAAAATAGATTTAGTATTTTTTGTCTTCGTTTTTTATCATTACTTTTTTTTTCAAAAAGAAGCTAAATATCATTACTTTATTCACAATAGATCCGAATGATAGGAAATTTATGCCGGTGAGCAAGGGTTTCTCTAACCCCGATAAACCCAAGGGATTGTTTCTTTTGAAACCTTATCTGTCAATAATGTGACTGAAGATTCACTTACAACTATTTTAAAAAAAATATTTTATTGAATCCTTTCTCAGAGAAATCAATGTAAAAAAATCACAGACAACTTATTTCTGTGAAATATAATAAAAACACATTATATACTTTCCAAACATAAGAGCTAGTCTTTTTTTTGGAAAGTTACAAAAAAGATTTAAAAAAAAAAACATGTAACATTATTTTGAAAAAAACACGTTAATATGATTTCTTTACGTCCAGGCCGTTGAAGGATATAGCAGGACCCTGGACGAATGTTTTTGACTCGATGTCTGCTCTCCCCTGAAAAAAAAACTTGAGTAGAGATACTCGTATCTATACACCTCACGGTGTACCAGACTTATTTTTACTTAATTTCCTTTTTTTATTTTCTTCAAAGATTTTGAAAAACTCAAAATAAAGTTGATTAAATATATTTGGTACATGTATTACAAATAAATAGAGAAGTAAAAAATATTTTTTACTTATTGGGTATTTTTCAAATTTAAAAATGAATACCTAAAGAAAAAAACAAAACAGTAAAGATTAAAAGAAAATTTTCTGCTCTACAAAATATTGTGTTTTTTTTTGTTACTTATATTAATTTATTTTATTACAAGCCTTAACAATGGAACGTCAAGTAAATGGAAGTGAGCATTTTCGTCACTTCTTTCTATTCACGTTCAATTGGGGAATAAAGCTGCCAAAGCCGCTCGCGATATTTGCGCATTACGGTGAAGATTATATGAATTATTTACTAATTTTTATTTGTTGTAAAATGATTAAGGAGAATACATTATTCACTCATTTGTTGTAAAATGATGAAGGAGAACACATTATTGTCTAATTCATCGTAAAATGATGAAGGAGAATTCATTATTGACTAATTTGTTGTAAAATGTTGAAAGAGAATACGTTATTGACTAATTTGTTGTAAAATGATGAAAGATAATACATTCTTGACTAATTCGTTGTAAAATAATAAAGGAGAATACATTATTGACTACTTTGTTGTAAAATGTTGAAGTAGAATACGTTATTGACTAATCTGTTGTAAAATGATGAAGGAGAATGCGTTATTGACTAATTTGTTGTAAAATGATGAAAAGAATACATGCTTGACTAATTTGTTGTAAAATAATAAAAGATAATACATTATTGACTAATTTGTTGTATTTTTTTTGTTTTGTCTAAAGAGGACAGAAACAAGAGTTTTTTTTCATTTAAAAAAACGGACAATACTAATCTTAACACCAACAAATGAGTCAATATTGTATTCTCCTTCATTACTACTTTGAAATCAATATAATACAGTAAAAAGGCGAATATAAAAATAAAAGCAGGTTCTATTTCGTGAAACTAAAAATGTTGAAAAAGTAAGAAGTGCTCGGAGAGTTAACAAAAGATTGCCTGGAGACATTCAAAGCCTGGGGACATGGAGAAGGGTGACATAGAACCTTCACGTAAATGTTTTAAAATCGTGAAAACTACGTGCTGGAATTTTCGCTACTTTTTCCAGCCCAGAGGTCTATTTTTCAGAGAGGGAAATTTCCATTTTGCCAGTTTTATAGCGTAGAAATTGTTAACAGTTTTTTCTCCTGTTTTATGGAATGAATATTCTGTACGAATACGTATCAAAGAAGATATGCGTTCTAATTTTACTTGAACTTACACAATCAAAATAAAAAATGTATAAATAATAATTTTATTTGTATCAAAATTATATTTAAATAATTTAACAAAAAAAATATCTGGTAAATTATATAAGTAAGATCAAGATCATGTTATCAATTTTATTTATCTATATTCCTTGTATGCACAAAAGGCAATGTTCGTATGTGTGTCCTAGATAGACTAAATAACTACTGGGCCGCGATTATGAACGGTTATCTTATTCGGTATTAACATTATCATCATTTCTTTTTCACACATAATGGTGCATAGGGCGCTGCATTGGTACACCAATCGCAGCGAATCTTGATCATTTTAGTTACATGAAGGAAAAATTATGAATTATGAATTACCTTCATCGGTATATACTGAGACGGTATAAACTTATATCGATATTTATGTACCAAAGTGTGTATTTTTGTACGAAAATTTAAAGTATCTTCGTCGGTAACTGGTAATTGAAAATGTTTAAAAAAAATTATGAACATATTCTATTTTTCATACAGAAAAAATTGAAGATCAATTTTATCTAAATGTTATTAAATATTTGTATAAAACCACTTACCGACTTTTCTTTGTCTACCGGTTTCGAGACGTACACGTCTCTTCGTCAGGACACCAATTCAACCAACATACAAACCAACATGCAAAACCTGCCATACACCTTCACCATAGTTGTTGCACAAAAATATGAAAACAACACGACATGCATTTTCATAAGCACATGGACTGATTAGGACAAACATGCACTGATTAAATTATGAAAATATTATCTCGTTTGAGAATTATTGAAAAAAGTAGAGGGGATAAGCTTAATAGGTTTTATAGGGTGACCATTACAGTGGAACATCGTATAAAGGACTATTTGGAAGTTTGTTTGATTATTGATCAAAGGAACATCATTTTTTAAAGCTTTCCTAATGTGAAATATTTCCTTATTACTTACTTTTAACCCTTTATTATTTGTATGTAAGATTTTAACTCTAGTATTTTTTTTAAAGTCATTATTTAAATTGATCAGGTTATTTGCGAATTCAGAGAAACTATTATTGTGAAGACACCTCATATGTTCTTTAACACGAATATCAAAATTTCTTGATTTTCTTCCAACGTAAACAGAAGGATTGCATTTTAATTGCGGTAAGTGGTTATATACAAATATTTAATAATATTTAGTAAAATGTTTGACCACAAAGTTATTGATTTAAATATTAATATTAAATTTTATCTTCCCATTATAATCAAGGCTCAATAATGCAGTGTAAGACAACTTTTCAAATATATTTTTTAATCTACATTACCTGAAATCAAACTCAAGCGATTATTTTTACACCTTCCTTTACAAAAAAACGTTAATTTTATGCAAATGATATACGTCCCGTTTTTAATGTTTTCAAACAACCTAAAATAATATTGTATTCGTTGTTTACAGCCCTTGACGAGTGAATAAGATTTCTGACTTCTAATCTCGGGGGATGTTTGGCAGCTACAAAATGGTTGAGGTTAATATTATAAAGGAATTTGCGCTCCAAACATTTCACGGACAAAGGCTTCGTACACCGCTTTACAAACCTCAGGAGGTTTCAAATGGTAATATTATTTTTGGATCCTTGATTTGAGAACGAGATTGTGGCCAAATAAAGTCAAAAACTTACCTTAAACGGTGCTTTGAACGTAAACCATAAAAAAGTTTATTTTACAAGTGTGTTGGTAATTTTTTTGAGTAGTTAAAGTTTAATATAAAAAAATATTATCAGGTAATAACTTATATAAATGTTCGTAAAAAAATGTATATAACATGAATGGCCAAAGTTTAAGCTTCTACGGGTGACCTGCTTTTAAAATTTTTAGTCGCGATAGTAATTCAAAGCCAAAAGTTAGTTTAATTGAAATAAAACATACATTAACAATATTATTCGATATCTCGATCGTGTTTCTTGATAGCAGCAAAGAAGACCAGCAATTCTTAGTAACAAAAGTCTACGATATATGCAAGAAAAGCGATTTGCTCATGAATGTTAATAAATCCAAAGTGATAGTTTTTGAAAGGGGTGAAAATTTAACTAAATGTGAGATCAGTGTGAACGGAGATATTCTGATGATCAGTGTAAAAGGAGATATTCTGAATCAGGTAGAAGAATTTGTATATCTGTGAAGTATGTTTACTAGGGATGAAAGATCAAGAAAGATATTAAAGAAGGGTGAGTGCCAGGAACAGGGTGAACGCTGCACTGAAATCTACTTTGGCAAACAAATGTTTATCGCAGGAGACTGAACTAGCAGTTCACAATGGAGTTCTAGTGCCAACTCTGGTGTATGGGAGCGAAGTATGGAATTGGAAAAATGATGATATAAGTAGGTTAAATGCTGTCGAAATGCGATTCCTCGGGCAAATGTGTGGTAACACGATGTATGATAGGTGCACAAATGTCGAGATCCGTGAAATGAGTAAGGCTGAGACATGCATTATCGATATAATCAAGAAAGGGGTGCTGCGTAGGTTTGGACACGTAGAGCGAATGGACAGCGAATGAACGGCTAAAAAGATCTACGATACAAATGTTGATGAATGCGAAAAACGAGAAAGACCGAGAAAGACATGGCACGATCAAGTCCATCAAATACTTGGAGATTGACATGTCAAAAGTAGGAATAATCGGTGTGCGTGCACGAGAAGATGTGGAAACGGCGTGATGGTTTGTTGTTGTTGTAAAGTTATGTTAATAACAACAATTAATAATAACTTCCCACAAACAAAAATAAAACACAATGTTGTTTTATTAACGCAAGCAATATGCTCATTACTAGTAAATATTGTTATTTATTAATAATAAGCATATAACAACTGTTTATGAAACATGACATTGCATATTTTTAGCAAGTTTATCATAATTTGTTTCATAGCTACTTAAAGCTATTCGTAAACATGCTGCCAAACAGTAATCTGTCAAACGAGAGCGACGTTATGTTTTGATTGCATTCATTGTAGAAAAATGTAGATTCGCAGAGGAAAGCGAATCCAAAAAGTATTGTTGCGCTGCACAACTCTTTTTTTATTTTTTAAAATTGATTAATATAATTACATAATTGATTCGTGTTTTTTTTATTCTGTACAATTTACTTTTATAAATTTTTAATGTTATAGCTGTTACTTTCCAGAAAAGAGACTAGCTTTGGTGCTTGGAGAGTGACTTACACTGTTATATTTATTTAGTAATTTAAAGTTATAAAATTTCGAATACAAAAAACAAAGAAAACATAAATAAACTAACTGTATTACAAAATAAAGCCTTTAGAATCATTTTGAAAAAAAACAGATATACGAGGGTAAAGTCGATGGTAAATGAAATGAAATTATTAACATATAAACAAAGAATATTTTACAATACAATGATATTTGTTCATAAAATTATAAACTCTAATAAAAAAACAGAATTTTGGAAAAAAATTGATCGGAACCAGCATGAACACGATCACAATACTAGAGAAAAGAACAAAATTAGACTTCCATTTAGGAAAAAGGCAAAGTCACAAAATTCAATTTTATTTAAAGCAATTAAAAAGTATTACGAAATGGAAAAAAATATTTATGAAGAAAAAAACATATCAAAATTTAAAATAATGGTCAAGACATATGTGATAAACAATTTATAAATAACTATATTTTCAATGTTATTATTAGAACACACATAACAATATGTATGATATGTGTGCCCTACTTTAAGATTTAAATAAATAAATAAAAATAAGCGAAACGTCAGCTTTTCTACAAAAATGTTCGCAAAAATGAGGTAATGTTCTCTAGAAATTTATAACCATCCACACTAATATTATAAATGCGAAAGTGTGTTTGTTTGTGTTTCCTTCACATTGTGATAAACAATTTATAAATTAAATATATTTGTAATGTTATTATTAGAACACACATAACAATATGTATGATATGTGTGCCCTACTTTAAGATTTAAATAAATAAAATAAATAAATAAATACACAAGAGAAAATAATTAAAATCATACTTACTCACCATGAGGCCGACTAATCTCTACTTTATTTTAATTTGCTAAATATTTATTTTAACTAATAATAATTGAAACATAAAATGATTTATTAATCTGTTTACTAAATTATTTAATTAAATATTGTAACACATACATGTAATATTATTATTTTATTTTAGTTTTGAAAGTAGGTAACTTATTAATTTGAATGGTGAAAGTATTAAAGAATTAAATTATAATTTTAAATACGTGATCTTAATTTTGTTACATCGTGTATTATTATTTAATTATAAGTTATTAAACTTATTATTTTTTTATATGTATAATTTTTCAAGAGTCGGGTTGTGGTCCCATGGCCAGCGTAGTGAAGCGAACTCACAGATCAGAGGTCCGAGGTTCGAAGCCTATTTTGCCCCAACATGATATCCATTTTCGAATAGTAAAATTGAAATAGTTGGTTAAATTTTGAAAACCCTAATATCCATTTTATAAAAAAGTGTATTTTGTATATAGATATATGTCAAAACATTTATAAATGTATTAATTTTAAAACAGAAATGTCTCGACTTAACACGGAATGTTCTAACAAGTCGGGACATAAAAATTAATATTTGTGCTATAATATAATGAGATGTAGTGTATATTAATAAATATATATATTAATTTTCTTTAACAGGATTTTTACCTGAGAGTAGCCGCTAAATAAATTTTAAATAAATATAAAATAATATGTTATAAATATCAATAGACCCTAATTTAGATCAGTTTTTTGATCGATCAATCAGTCGCTTTGGGTGTCAGTCCATGACTATTTATTTATTTATTAATTCAAAATTACAAATTATTAATTAGTATTCACTCAATACGTTTTCTCTCAATTTGAAAATAAAAGTAGATGCTATATACACTGACTATGCGAAAGCCTTTGATAAAGTAAACCATCTTACCCTTCTATTAAAGATCGAACATCTGGGTATTCACGGAGATCTTTTGCGATAGTTTACTTCTTATTTGACAAATCGCTGTCAATCTGTTGTAATCGGTGGCTTCTGTTCAAACTTTTCTTCTATACCATCAGAAGTGCCCCAGGGTTCACACCTCGGGCCACTCCTTTTTAATGTCTATATTTATGATATCAGTCAATGTTTCAAATTCGCACAATTCAGTATTTTTGCCGAAGATATAAAAGTATACTTACCTATTAATAATGATCAAGACCGTATAAATCTTCAAGAAGACCTAAATAGATTAAACACATATTGCATTGAAAACAGATTGTCTATTAACATTAAAAAGTGTCAGCAAATTTCTTTTTACCGCATTCGTTCTAAAAAAAATAATTATTCATATAAAATCAACGAGTTAACTATAAATTCTTCTACGGAAGTCCGTGACCTTGGTTTTGTACTTGATAGTAAACTTACATTAAACAAACATATAGAAAATACTGTAGAAAAAGCTTACAAAATGTTAGGGTTTGTCATACGATCAACTAAACCTTTCACGAGAACTGACGCATTAAGAAAACTTTTTTTTCCATATGTACGTAGTTTCCTCGAGTTTGGTTCGCCGATTTGGAATCCTCAATATAATACGTACAAAAATCGTATTGAACATATTAAAAATTATTTTCTTAGACAATTAGATTTCAAAAATAATGTTTCATTCTCAAGTAGGACTGAGTCCGCTAATTTTCACAAGGTTCAAAATCTCGCAACTCGGCGTACCATGTTGGCTATGAGCTTTCTATACAAAATTGTTAATAACGTAATTGATAGCCCAGAAATTGTTAGAGGCATTTCATATCGAGTCCCTATCCGTAGAACTCGTCAATCTGTACTCTTCGACATTCCTAACTCAATGACTAATTATTTTTAAAAAATAGCACTCTACGAAGAATACAGATGACCTATAATGCCAGTTTTAGTGACATCGACATACTACATTATAAATACCATATTTTTATCAGATCTGTTGAAGACATTTTAAATTAATCTCCTGCTTGACTTTTAACTTTTAATTTGATTTTTAATTTTATCTTTCAATTTTAACTTTTAAATTTTAATTCTTAATTTCAACTTTTAATTTAAACTTTTTACTTAATTTTAATTTAAACTTTTCGTTTTAATTTTAACTTTCACTTTTAATTTTAAACATTTGATTTCAACTCTTAATTTATACTTACTTACATCTACTACCTGCATCTTATAATTTATTGTTGGTTGTGATTTTTTACAATTAAATTTAAATGTTTATGGAAGCAGAGAGAGAGAGAGAGGAAAGTAGAGTAGCTATACAATGTCTTCTCCTTTTTATGAACTTTTTATGTAATATTTTTATTTTTACTTTTTTGGAATAAAATTATTTTTTCCCTCTCCTTCTGCATTCATTAGTGTGAAATCTGTAATTGGGCTTACTTTTTTTAATTGTTCTTTTGTACCTTGTTTTATATAAAGACTGTATGATTTCATTAATAAATAAATTACACTCATTTAAATATTAATGAACTTATTAAGGCTTTTTAGGCTATGCCCGTGTCAAACCATAATAATTAACAATAAAAAATACATAGTGCAATTAATTAAATTAAATTAGAATGACATGTGATGCAATAGAATAACTATCCGGAAAACAGGGTATAATTAATGAATAATATAATTTCAAAGAAGACAATGTAAAAAAATAATCAGATATAAATATTAAATTATAAATTATACAAATTCAGATTAATACAAAATCAAATATATAAAATAATAGTATCGTTGAAATCAGTATTAAAGAAAACATAATTGAAATGATAATTGAGATATGGTTTCTAAAAACTCAGTCTATACTATAGTAAAAAATGAGATTTAATAATAATATGCCTAATAACAGTAAGTACTAAATTAAATAATACAAAAATATATAGGGAAAAAACATAAAACATAAAAAAACAAAACTATGAAATATTACTGTGTAAAAAACACCAATTGAAATAAATATTTCGTGCCAACCATGTCGGAAATCGAACTCGAGACCTCTTACATGGTAAGCAAACGCGCTGACCTACACCACGAGGCCGACCATACATTATATCTCACAATAATTTATTATTGACAACAATCGTCTGATTTGTGGAATTTATTGAAAGGGTATCACGATTGATCGTTTATTTCTAAAGCAGCCCTGAACTACAGAAATTTCTCAACTAAGACCTTGACACACAAATATCCGAGGGGGCCTCGAGACACCCTACAGTGTCATGGCGCCTGACCACCCCTTTTATTATTTATTGTTGAAAACATTCCATCGAACTATCCCGTAATAATCATAAAGACGCTGATTTGATATTCATATTTCTGTGCAACACATTACTATAGTTACGATACTGTCTATCAGCGTTATTTTTTTTTTCTAAAGAGTTTCTTTTAAAGGAATATTTGAGTTCGTATGATTTACCCAAATATTTCAATTTTTAGGGCATTTTTAACGAGTTTAATTAGGCAGATGTACATAAATTAATTATAAACATAAATACGTAGTGTTTAAAACTGTCTGAACATTTTGTTAATTATCTCTTTTATTAAGTTAGTCTTCTTTGTTTATTCTCAAATGTATATTGTTATAGTATATTGTATATTGTTGAGTAGTATATTGTTAAGTGTCCTCGGCACGGGTAACCCCAGTGAGGTCACATTATTTTTATTATAATTTATAGTTAGTAAAAAAAAATGTGGAAAAAAAATATTTTACAAATAACGTGACTGGTTTATTTTTAACAAAATTACAGATAAATTCTAGATTACGACATATCCTGCGGCTGGCTACAGAGCGCAAGGACACATAGAGAGTTAGAAATCTAGAGCCTAATTTTTATAGTTATTAGTAATTTATTTTATTTTATTTTATTTGGGAAATCAACAGTTCTACATACATATTTATAGTAAACAAACAGATATAGTGTATAAACTCAGAACTAAAAACAGATTTCCACAAAGTATACAAAGTTAGTAAAGAAAATATATTACATAATAAATAAATACATATAAGTTTATACACATAAAAGTGTTATTTTCATGTACTTGTAAATATTTTTAAATAATCATATATTTTTTATATATTTTTTTAGGAACAGTAAGTTTTTGTAAATTGGGCGGGATTAGGACAAGGATGCTTGAAGAGAGGATAAGGAGGGGAAGGGAGATGTACAGATTTATTATTATAATGTCTACTAAGTTACATAATGCACCAACAATATTTTGAGTTTGTCAAAATTTGTGTAGACAAGGACTGGATTCAACTCAGGCTGGTTTAAGTGGCCACTTTACACACTGTTCCACTGTGGCCACTTAAACCAGCCAATGACAGGTCATAAGCCCTGTAGATGCCTAGACTTCTATATTACCTTCTCTATAATGTTCTTCATCTCTGTTGTAATATGTTAACGTTAACAGCTCCCCAGGGAGTTGAATCTAGTCCTTGTCTTCAAAAATTTTGACAAACTCAAAATATTGTTGTTAAATAACTAAAACTTGTAAAAATTGTAATAAACAGGAAAATGTGAGAACAATATCACATGCAACATTTAAAACGTGACAAGGAGAGTCCAAACGAATAAACCGGAGACTTAAATTATACGATAAACTACCAGACGAAACTAAACAAAAGACTCAGACAACCTTTACAAAAGATGTTAAAAATATTAGCATTAACAATGAAAATTAATTAAAGAACAATTATTTTGTTAAATGAATATTATAATAGTAAGGGTTCATTAGTTTCAAATAAAAAAGGTTTTTTGACTGAAATATTTCATTGTTTCTGGACTGACACCTGAGGCGTAGACTGTTCACCTTACATTCATATAACAGGTGATCAAACTAGTCTGCATTTGGTTCACTAATACAGCGCCTTATACGAAACTAGTTGCGGAAAGAAAATGATAATAATTATTTAAACAATCGAAATTAACGCTTTTGGTTTCATTATATTATTCACTATATTATTTAACCTTCAAATTATTGCGACTTCAAATTATTGCGACTTCAATTATTCGTATACTCGCGTTAATATTTACCTTTACATGTAGGTTTTTGTATTTCCTCGAATAGTACTTTTCAAAAGACTCGTGACAATACTTTGACATTTCATGTTTCTCTCATTTCTCCCCTTAGAATAGCAAAACTAAGGACTATTCTTTGAAGGCAACTCTAGAACCACCCGCGCCCTTAACACGAGACGGAAAATTTTACGAATTGTGAAGGGCAGCACTTGCAACTTAGGGGTAGATCATATTTGAGAACTGTAAAAATATTGACATGGGATTTTAAATTGTTCAACAAATAGTAACATCGAAATAAAGATCCTTAATATTTTTAAAGCAAGTAAGATTAAAGTGTATTTATTTGTTTTAGTGTGGTTTTTTTTGTTCACATCTTTCTTCTTCTTATTTATGTGCCGTGTCAGGTCCCCCCGACACAAAGCGTTTCGTTTTATACAAGCTAGACGTTAAAAATTCAAACAGGTCTCAAAACCCACTTGCCATGTATTGCATACTGCCATGATGAAAAAATGTACTACGCCTTATTATTATTTTTAATATATATATTTATTAAACGGATATATTAAATTATCAAGAAATTAAAATCTACATACAAGTATGTGTTTAAGACGTAAAACATTTAATTTTATTTTATTTTTTATGTGAAATTTATTCATAACATTATTATACACTCCCAGAAACATATCTTGCTTCGATAAATTCTTCCGTGTTGACAAGACAAAAGACTGGATTTCACCCCTTCGTGTCATTACAATATTTCACTTAAATATTGTAATGAAACCAACTGGTCCAAAAAGAAGTTTAAAAATTGAAAAAAATATTTTCAGGCGTTGCTTAGTATGTGAAATAATTCAGTCAGATGAATCTCTTCACAACAATAAAGGATTCAGCTTTTTAACTTCACTAAAATCAACAAATGAGAGAATTGAAGAAATATGGATGTTCAAAAATGGGCAAAATGGTGAATGTTGCACAGTGTGTAAAGTGGCCACTTAAACCAGCCAATGACAGGTCATAAGCCATGTAAATGCCTAGACTTCCATATTCCCTTATTTAAGGTATTCTCCATTCCTGTTGTAATTTGTTTAAATATATATTTTGTATGAAATAATGGACTAAATATCTACACTATACTATGAAGAGCGGTGGGGGTGAAGAGGGACAAAAGGGGAGGAGAAAGGAAAAACTGAGATTTGCAGGAAGTGACATTTAATACGTGATTTGAGTTTAAATAAGAATGATATTTATTTAAGGTGTTTAAATTTAACTTTATGAAAATATGATGTAAATTTTACTGTTTTTTTTTTTCTTTTCACAAAATGGTGTACAAAACCAAAAATAAGAAAAGTTATTTTTTGTTTTGAACACCATTTTGTGAAAAGGACCTGAACTATATTGTTATGGCATTTGTCACAATTTCAATGTTAAGTTTCGGCAAACCAAGTTTTGTAAAATTTTCATCGAAAATAAACGTAAAATTTGCATTTTTCAATAAAAATATCACTTTTATCAAAAAGCGCCTTCTATGAATAATTTAAAATAAATAAATAATGGTTTATTAACAAAAATGACAATTTCTTTATCTATTACACACATATTTAGGTAATAGATTTCTCTGGATTATGTCTAGTCTGCCTAACTAGGTATAACCTATTTTAAGGCAGACATTTTTATGCAAAAATAAACAATAACATGACTACCTTCTAGTCAATTTATTATAAAGTTAAACAATATTTATATTATTTATTATTTTACGAGTTCTAGTTCTATTCCCGACATGTAGCTCAATCACAAATAACTATCAACGTGCTAATAAGTGACGTGATAACAATTTTTCACCACGGTCGTTTATTGTGTTCGCGATCACAATGGAACATCCTTGAACACCTCATATTAAATGTCAAAATATTTACGTTCCGCGACGTATAATCCTGCTGCGCAATCGCATGTTTGAATTTCACCGGTGCAAATAAGGAAAATATTCAAAAACTGCTATTTTTATTTATTTATTTATTCTTCATCATGCTATTTATTGCATTTAGCCGGGGGTTAGCAAGCCAAATGTCAAGAAAAGCAGTCGCCATGGTAATTGTAATTAAATTGTCACTTTTTTGCATTAGATACTCCTAACTATTTTGCTAATGCATTATATTGCATTATTTTTTACAGTAAACGCCGATTTTTCCCCAGTGAACTGTATTTATTTACGAGGAAAACAAAAAACAAACTGACACGAGCTTTGACTTAAAGATGACACATGCATTGACTTATGACTGCGATAACTTAATCATTTTCATTATTCAATAATGTTTGAGTATGTCCAAATGCTTGCCGGATGAATCTCACCCACGTGATAAAGGTTTCAGCTCTTTTACTTCACAAAAGTCAACAGATAGAAGAGTTGAGGAAATGTGGATGTTCGAACATGAGCAGAATGGTGAATGTTACATAGTGTGAAAAGTGGCCACTTAAACCAGCCAATGACAGGTCATAAGCCCTGTAAATATGCCTAGACTTCCATATTCCCTTCTCAAAAACGTTTTTCTTCTTTGTAGAAATATATGAAAATGTTCATTATTGTTCATTATGATTGCTCAAATGCTTAGCATGTTTTTAAGCACGTCGATAGTCATTTTTGATTAAGCTAATGAAATAGATAATTTTTTTTTACCAAGTAGTGATATATGCATATAGGATTTTAACCAAAATCGTGTTAAACAATTTAATCTAACATATTTTTGATTCACCCTAAGTGGAATGCTTCTAAATAAACAATAATCCGAAATGGAGCTCCATTTGGGTCATACCTTGAAATGGAAACAGAAATAGTTCTATGGACTACTATGAAATTCAAGGTGAAGGTTAGATTTGCTAAACGGGACAAATACTCTGTTGGTATTCCTTAGAATAAAATTGTATTCGCTACGAAATAAGGCAGACATTTTATAAAAGAAAAATGCATTATGACATATTTTCAAATCGACGAGTAAAGTTATTGGTATATATTTTATGTGATGCGTTATCGAGTGTTTTTTTTAATGTTCATTGGCGGGCTTAGTGCCAAATGATAATTTCTTCCAACCATCCAATAAAATACAAGTCTTATTTTTAAGATATATAAAATCAGAAATAATAGTATTTGAAGAGTCAGGTTGCCAACAGTGGATTACTCTTTTTTTGGAGGGCTGTAATTTTGTAATGGTTTGAACGCGAAAGCTGAAATTTGAAATGAAGAAGTATAGAAACAGAAAAAAAAGTTCAGGCGTTGCCTAGTATGTAGGTGAATCTCACCCGCATAAATAAAGGTTTCAGCTCTTTAACTTCACAAACATCAACATATGAGAGAAACGAAGGAATACAGATGTTCAAATATGGGCAGAATGGTGAATGTTACACACTGTGTAGAGTGGCCACTTAAAACTGCCAATGACAGATCATAAGCCCTGTAAATGACTAGACTTTTAAACTGTTAAATTAGTGGACGCGATTGTCTGCCGTGCTTGAGGTCCTGGGTTCGACCCCTGCAGGGTCAACGTTAGATATTGATATGAAAATTTGTTTTACACTGCAATGTTTTGACTGGCAGCTAAAACCTTATCTTTAAAGATACAAAATTTGTTTTAGATTATTTATTTTTTAGATTTATCTTGTAACAAAAATGATCAAGCTAATTGAGTACCAATTAAGTGCCCTATGCACCAAAGAGGGCGAGTAGGGAAATGTTGATGATGTTTGTGCGTATATGTATGATAAAACGAACTGGGTAAACTCATTTTACCCGAACGCAGCTAGAGCACTAAATTCGGTAAAATACCGAATTGACCTAGGAGGTACCAAACGTTTAATACATTAGTTATCCGAAGAGGTTTTAAAAAAAAATATCAGCGCGGCGCCCGTATTTTGCGCTATCTGAAATTGGGGTTGTGGTATTCGATATATTCGGGATACTTTAGTATTTGCAACCCTTGCAAATAAATTTGTAGCAACAAAATAGCTGACAGGGCAGTTCTTATCGCGGCTATGTACTCGCGGGAAGGGATGAATGGGGTAGAGAAATGGATATGAAAGGTATTGTGTTTTCACCCCATGAAGCCTAATATTTTTAACAAAATTTTAATGATGTCCATATTTTCAATCGTAAAAATTGATTGGTTTTTCCGCCCAAGGGGGTCAAACAAGATCGAAGCCACTTAAACCAGCCAATTAAACGTCATAAGCTCTATAAATACCCAGACTGAAATCGTCTCTGTTATAATATGTTTAAAACATTTATCATTATTTTTTACGTCCGCTTCCTAGTCGGAGCACGTGGTGTTCACAAAAAACTTCCGGGCATCTCTGTCCGTCGTTAACTCCTCTACATTCTCCCAAGTCAGGTTCAAATCCCATAGTTCTGACATGGACTGCTGACAAACATTCAGAAGAAGACGTACAGGACGTCGAGAATCTCATGTCTCGTAAAGTAGGTAAGTGCGGTTAAGGCTTTTAACAGGCATTTGTTATTTATTTATTTTATTAGGTAAACAAACAGTATGTACACATATATTGCCAATTTCTTTGTATATTAGTGTAAGAAACTAATGCACACACCAAAAAAATTGTTTACACTTAATACAATAATTTAAATTATGTTCAATATAATAAATGTAAAAGAAACGAAATGAAAAAATATTTATATAATAATAATAATAAAGTTAAATGTCTGCTTCTCTCAAAATTTCTATAATTTTTTACCTAAATTGACATACATTGTCACAAAAAATATCAGCCTCGGTAAATATATTGTTATATTGGTCGCATATTCTTGGTAATGTAGATTGTTAAAATAGTTTGTTGACGCGTTTTCAGTGTAAAACAAAAGATTTTGTCTTGTCGGTCTAGATGGCACACGGAATGGAAATCTTTCTAGTTGGTTTGGAGAATCAATTTTATTATTTATTAATTTGAATAAAAATAACTGGTCCAACATTATTCTTCGATTTTTAAGAGAGTTTATTCCATGGTACTGCATACTTTCAGCATGATTAGAAAAGTTAATGTTTAACCGGTAGTCGACCTGCTTAAAACAAATTTGTTGGACCTTTCTAGTCTATTAATACTTACACTATAGTAAGGTGACCAAATAGGAGTACAGTATTCTACCTGGGGACGAACAAATGTTATGTAGAGTTTTTCACATGTCTCTGCATGTTTAAAAGGTTTTGATACTCGCATAATAAGTCCGACCATTTTATATGTTTTTTTAGGACTGATTCAATATGAATATTAAACATTAGTTTCGTATCAATAATAACACCTAAGTCGCGAATTCGATTATCTGTTATAGAGATCGGGGTATTATTAAAAGATATATATGGTCAAGCCAACCGTATCACCTCCGCTTCATTCAATTTAATTAAATTCATTTATTTTAAATGATATACATTACAAACTAAAATTGAATGCGTACATATTACAAAAAGACAAAAAATATATAGAGACTCTTGTCAAAATAGTAGGAGAATCCTGCTCCGAAAAACCCCTTCAGATACATGGAACAGATCAACATCCAGAGCGATGTTGTTCAGCATAGCGGTAGCCCTTCCAACGACAGGTTGGTCCTGTATATCGGAATATGAAACAATCTATTAATAGTAATTATCAGGAACACACAAACCAATGCTCATCATAATCTCAGAATTATCGATCACACCGCGCAACAATCGATAAAAATATCTAGTCAAATACACATTCCTTCTAGTCCCTAAACTGTTGTAGCCGAGCATACCCTGGAGAAACTCGGTCGGGTAGAGCCGAGGATAATACCCGCACTCTCTCATGTAGAGATATCTTAGAAACTTCTTTAGGATTTTCTCTATCATAAAAGAGTACTTCAGTTCGTGTGGCCTCCAAATCATCGAGCCACTCTCGAGTCTACTTCGCACCGAGGAGTTGTAAAGAGTTCTCAGAACGCTGGTATTTTCGAAAACCCTGGCAGTACGCGAAACAAATCCTAACATCTTCAATGCATGACTACTGATTGTCTTTATGTGTTCATGAAATGTCAGGGTGCTCACAAATCTAACGCCCAGATCCTTAACATTCGATGTTCATATCGGATTCTAGGTCATTCATTTTGTAGCGAATAAATATAAGTTTTTGGGCTCTAGTGAAGGACGTGACCGAACACTTGGAAACATTAAATCTAAGTTTGTTTCGTCTTCCCCATTCAGATATATTAGATATATCCGCTTGGAGAAGACGAAAATCGTCAGAAGCTGTCACAACAGTTGTCACCGGAAGTTTCTGCGTTCATTGTGTTATTTCTCAATTCTTTACAAAATCCATAACATCCAAATCTCTGTAGATCACTTATATTTGAATATCTACATTTCAAGATTGTTGCAATGAGGAAGTTCAGTAGTGTTTTTACGTTTTTTAAATATTTATTAATAAACTATCAAACTAAGCCAAAATAATTAACATTTTACATTTAAAAAAATATTTACTGGGGGGGGGTTCTGATTTTTAGAAATATTTCTTGACATCTTCATCGTCTATTCTACATTTTTTTTAAGACGTTTTTTTTCTTTAGAATGATATGAGAGGTTCAGAAGTTGAGAGAATATTATTTATTATTTATGCTTTACATTTAAAGAACTAATATAAACTTTTAATAATATTACAATTTTTTTATAAAAATTACTCAGTTACATATTTTTTTTAATTAATTTTAAATATTTAATTTTTTTATATTTCTTTTATTTAATATGGTTCATAAGGTCTGCATTCAAGTTAGTTCTCGATCACTTACTGCTATAGGCACTTGCAGCAATGGACACATGAAGCGCCAGGTGCCAGACCTGCCAACACAGAGGCGCAACACGGCGCTAACGACCGAAAAACTAAATTCAGGCTCTCCCCGACCAGCATTGATTCCGGTTGCCTTCAAAATAACGTTTCTATCTACTTATGAGATTTAACGTAAATTTATTCGAAATTCATTATTCATTTTTTGATAAGTCTACATCTAATGATAAAGTGTAAAAAATATTATATTTCTTATTATAAGCGCTATAATTTTGTAAAAGTTTGTAATTTTTAAATTACTCCGCCAGTGACGTCACAATTCTAGTCTAAGTTCTAGTTCTAAGTAGTCCATTTTTGTTAAAATAATTTTTTCATACATTTTCTAAATATTTTGCGATACAATTAAACGCTGTAATTTTTACCGCGTGAAGAGATTTTTTATATTCAATTTCTCGTAACACTGCATATTCCTATAAAAAAAATGATCTTCATCTCTGTTGTAATCAATATTTGTCCTGACAACTCCACGTGTGCTAACACCCAGTCATTGTCTGCAAGCATTTTGGCAGACAGAAAATAAATAATGAAATAAAAATTGTGTACTTGATCCCACAGCGTTAGGCGTTGTTCCATATCGGGGTGGTTTTATTTAGAAAAAAGCAGTTTATCATGTGATAGTGACACCCGAGATAAGGAAGAATATTCTCTGTAGTAAAGAAAATACATAACGTTACTCTTTGTTGGCCAAGTTCGGGCTTGGGGATAAAATGAACTTTTGTTTTAATCAACAATATATCAAGTTTGTCCAAATTGTTGTAGACAAGGACTTGATTTCACCCCCGACGGAGTTATTTAGATTAACACACCACAATAGAGATGCAGAACATTAAAGGTAAGGGAATATGGAAGCCCGGGCATTTACAAGGCTTATATTAGTGGCCAGTTGACATATTGTGTAACATTCATTTTTTTGATTATGTTTGAACGTCCATATTTTTTATTCATATTTTTTTCATTATAAACTATAATTAATAATAAAAATAATGTGACCTCACTGGGATTACCCGTGCCGAGGACACTTAACAATATGTATTTTTACATTTGAGAATAAACAAAGAAGACTAACTTAATAAACAGAGATAATACAAAAAAAATGTTAAGACTAATTTATGTATTGTACATCTAAATTATTTATATTACAAAACGCACAATGAAAGAAAAAAAAACCTAACATAAGCTGTACACTTGTGGAGCGGTTGATTCAATATTGGTTTGGGCGAATGAGACAATCCATTTGACTTCTACCTAGCTCCACTACCCATTTTTTTAAAGCGTTTTTGAACATTTTCTCGTTACTAATATTAGTATATATATACACAGTGTGTAAAGTGGCCACTTAAACCAGCCAATGACAGGTCATAAGCTCTGTAAATGCCTAGACTTCCATATTCCCTTCTCAAAAATGTTTTCCCTCTCTGTTGAAATAAATTTAAATATGAATAACTCCCTAATGAGGAAATCCAGCCAGTCTGCGAGCATTTGGACATACTCAAACATTGTGGAGTAAAAAACTAGCTTAAATATATCTTCTCTTCAAGAACCGTCGGAATAAATCCGACCTTCAAGTCCTATTTAAAATTCTCAACTCGCTCTTTGATGCGCGTGAACTACTGAGCTCAATAAAATTAAATATCCCAACTAGAAACCTCAGACAAAACTTACTCTTTCATACCGATAACCATAGAACTAACTATGCTATCATTCCCCTATCCCCAGAATTCTTAGGTCGGCCAACAAACATGTGCCAGCAGTTCGTACGAACTATGCCCAGAACTCTTTACTTATACTGCTAGCCCGTTAATATAATTTGAACTTTCCCCTTATTGATCCGTTTGATTGTAACAAATTAACATTTGAAATGCGCGTATTAAAACTAACTTTTTTGTCTTATATGTAGTTTCTATAATAAAATCTTATTTTATCTCTAATTCTTAATATTTTATATATTTTTGACACTTGCAATAATATTTACACACACGTCCACTCTCATTCCATTATAATACCCACTCACCTACTCTTTCACACACTTACACTCACACAAACACACTAGCATGTATTGTACGAGTATTTAATGTATTTCTGTGGATATCTGTCATTGGTTTTATTCTCTGTTTATTTTATTTGTTTTTTTTACGTGTTTTACTGTTGATATCCCCAATAAATGAAAGAAGAAACATACCCGTCATGATTTCTTTAATAACAAGTTGTCTTCTTTCAAACGATCACTGAATCTAATTCAATTATAAACACCTCAATCCCGCTTCTACTCCCACCACGTTTACTATATACCATTGTCTTTCTAATTCCTTTAATAATATCTATGAATAAATATGTCCTTAAAAATGCCTATTGGGCGTATATATAAATTAATTAATAAATGAAACCGGCACTTTCAAAAGTTTTCAGACGGTCCCACCCCTCAAAAAAAAAATTTATCAAAAAAGCGAAACAACAGAAACACGTCAACAAATAATACTATATTATGTAAAAAAATAAAAACTACCGGTAAGTGCCGTTATCCAGGAAGAAAATACAGAAATACGTTTGTATGAAGAAAACTCTGACCGCGTTTCCTCTTAACTTGATTCCTATTTCTGAACACGGTTATTTACGACAAACTGAAAATGGCATTGTTGTAGTAATTTTTAGGTTTTAACCATTAGAGTGACTTGTATTTTCTTATCTCTTTTATCGCAATACAGAAGAAAAAATGCAATGTAAAAAATACGTTTGATCAAACAGTTCAAAGTGAAACATTGTTTTTTTTACATATTAAAAATGCCCGCGTTGGTATTTGGGTGAAGCCACGTGACCTCGTCTCTTGACTCTAATTAAATGGATGTATCAAAGGAGCCGGCGCGGAGGGGGTAGGGGGTTGAGAGAGGGGCGAAGTAGGGGCGCGGGCGGGCAAGAGCGGGCGACATGAGGACGGAACGGGGCGGAACGCGGAACGAGAATCTGCAAAATACGGAGATAAAAGCGGGTATCTGATTACGCTACACTTTGGATTATTAAATTAATAACAACATATTTAAATAATGAGGAACTTGAGTGTTTTTACAAAAGATATTTGTTGACAGACCAGAAAAAAAAAAGTGTCGTATTATCGTCTGTGACGTTACAAGTTCTGTATGGTGAGTTCTGCTGATTGGTGTATTGACTTCCCATAAACCGGAAATCTATCATAACATTCTACGATCGATTCACAAGAACTTGCGACGTCATTCAAAGTAGTTAATTTTCATTATTTTTTTCATACATTACAGACCAGGTGAATTTATCAGCAATGTTTTAAGTTTGTCTAAATGTTTGCAGACAAGGACTGGATACAGCCCCCAGTTCCAAGAAGAAGTACAAAAATAAAAAATGTTTTCAAGCATTGCCTAGTACGTGGGTGAAATAATTCAATCAGATGAATCTTACCCGCAACAATAAAGGTTTCAGCTCTTCAAATTCACAAACGTCAAAAGGTGGAAGTATCGAAATAATATAGATGTTCAAATATAGGCAGAATGGTGAATGTTACGCAGTGGGTAAACTGGCCACTATAACCAGCCAATAACAGGTCATAAGCCCTGTGAATGCCTAGACTACTATATTCCATTGTCTAAAAAGTTTATCATCTCTGTTGTAATATGTGAAATTAAAAAGCATTCCTACTGTTGTGTTTATTTGATTATTCACTCTTTTCACAAAAATACCATTATCTCAGTTTCAATTTTCTATGGGTGGCTGCTTTCTACATAACTACTTTCAAATATAATAAATATTTATGGAAACCAGAAAAAATAGCGACACAGAAAGTTTTATGGTGGTACTATTTAAAAAAAAAACAACAAAATAGGTTTAGTTTTAGGGTGCGGAATACGGGACAGCGAAACGTCAATTTTGTAAATTTTATAAAGTTATAATAATCAGTCCGACGCGACGTGCGGTTGTCTTTTTTGCACATTATCGGGGAGGTATTTGCGAGAGAGTGGCTGAAAAATAGTGTTAATATACCTTTTCATTGAAATTTTTAGCCACCGCCTATCCTTTTAAAATCAACCAATCAAGTGATTTTTAGCCTTCCAACCCCCTCTCTTCCCTTATGTTTAAATATTCTTTTACTTTTTTATTTACTAACATGTTAATTTAGTGAGAGTCCTGGCGAAGAGACGGGCACGTTCAAAACTGGTAGACATTAAAAAGCCCACAAAAAAGTTATATGCTTATATTTGCATTTTTTTCATAGCTTGTATATTTACAATATCACATAATTTTATTTTGTTTTACACCACAACAGGCCAGGAGGCCCAATTGCAGTGGTGAATTACATCACAGAATACCCAGGCTTGAGAAATATCTCATGTAATTATTGTGTTCTCTCCGGGAATCGAGTCCAGAACCTTCTGTGTATGAGTCAGGAGTCTTAACCGCTACACCACGGGACCGCTAACTATTTCTAACTAGTAAAACACTTTATTGTCTCTTAAGAGATTGTGCTAAAAAAATCAGCAGTCAGCAGGTTCTTATACATTGCTTCGATTATTCATACTTAACCTACATTAATAATAATTTTACTTGAAAAACATTAAATGTTATATACCATATTTTATTACATTATTACAAATTTAAAGCTATCACTAATACAAAATTTTTTTTTGGAGTAATCATTATTTGAGCATACGTCTTACTTCTGTATTTAACTCAGTATTTTTAATATTGTTTGGTAACATGTTCAATATTTTAGGTATACTGTATTGCAGTGTCCTTTTGCCATATTTATTGCAATATCTAGGAACAGCTAGCCCTTCCATACTAGTAAAGCTGGTGTTGTAATCATGTACCAACTTGTGTTTATACTCGGAGTGCGACGCATGCGGACAAATTAAGTTGTACCAAAGTAGAACCCTAACTGATAATTTGTTTACAGGTTTATACATCAATGATATTGAAATATGGTGTCCCTGGCGGTATACATCTTTATGTAGTAGCAATTTGATCATAGAATTTCGGAAAGTTTGAATAAAATTAATATTGTTTTTACTTGATAACCCCCGGGAAGTTATAGCGTATCGTATAATTGATTCAGAGAGAGATCAATAAACAATTCGTCAAGTATCAACAGGGACATAATATTTCAATATATACATTTATTTTATTTTAATAACATAAACGGCAAATCTGCCTTTTACAAACATTAATAATATTCACATATTTGGCTTAATATTTTTTTTTTTTTATAAAAACATGAATTTTATAAACAAGAATTATAAAAAAAAAATCTATCACTTATTGCTCTTAATCACTTACACAATTTTCTAATATGTACATCTCATTTAAAATTACAATCTATTGTTTAACCTAAATAAACACACTGGTCAATATTTTCACACATGCACGGTTGCTCAATAGATTGTTTATCCTTAATATAAAATTAAAAAAATCGTTCGAAACAGGACGCTTCCAGCTTCCATAAGACTCACCGGCAACTCATTAAACATTTCGAACCTTTTTGTAGGGGTTGTTTTGGGTTCCAGTCAATCTCACCTTACGAAGCCTTTTGGTTGAAATTTTCGTGAAAGTTAATCCTTTGAATACATAACAAAACACGTGTCTTCTTCTCTACTACCCCCTCTCCAGTACCTTCCTCTAAATCACCCCTCACTCAGAGTCTGTTTACCGTCAGAAAATATAATATTTTCACTCCCTACATACATTAGAAAAACTCACATTTGTAAGGTGTTTTTGTCCCACCCCAAATACCTTTATACGTAGATCTGTCTTGTAAAATAATAATTTAAAAAATATAAGAAGTTAAATTTTAAGTTAGAAAAAGCGATTCATAATATGAAAAAAATAGTAAATAACCAAATGGACAATATTTCCTTTAGTCCACTCCTGCTTAGTTTTGAGCGTATCCACCTCACATTACCATCCTTACAAGATAAGAATACTTAATTTAGTAGTTCCATACACAACATAATACTGATAAAATGAAATAGGATAGAATTCATTAGTTCGGTATACATTAAAAAAGAAGCTTGTAAACCTTTGAAACCGGTCGGTAGAAAAAAAAAATAAGCAGTAAAAAACTAATCTGTTTTTATTTATTTTAGTATATTATTTTACGTTTATAATAATGGTATTTTAACATATTACAAACGAGATGAAGAACATTTAAGAGAAGGTAATATAGAAGTCTAGGCATCTACAGGGCTTATGACCTGTCAATGGCTGGTTTGAGTGGCCACTTTACACACTGTGTAACATTCACAATTCTGCCTATATTTGAACATCTATATTCCTTCAATTCTTCCATCTGTTGATGTTTGTGAAGTTAAAGAGCTGAGACTTTTATTTATATAATAACCTCTGTTATATAACCTCTGTTGTAATATGTTAATATAAACAGCTCCCTAGGGAGTTGAATCCAGTCCTTGTCTACAAAAATTTGGACAAACTCAAAATATTGTTGATAATGGTATTTCGTTATAAAGAATCTCTTAATAAATTTGTTATTTAAACGTTGAAAATAATTTAACTGTGTGTTAAAAGAATTTTATTATTTTTTTAGGCGTACAATGCAAGGCTGAATTATGCATTCTGCAAACCTCGTTAAAATGTTAAATGTGTGAGGTAAATTCTGTAGTAAAAAAATAATTAAAAAATCCTTATGAATTTATCTGCTTTAATTTAAGAGAAATAGATTTCTGAAAACAATTATCTTCCCATCAGCTTCCACACCGTCATTATTATTATTATGGTTGGATAATTTATGCAGCGATATTTTTGTAAAAATCACCTCAAGGGCGCTGTACAGTAAATAAATATTCCAGCACGTCTTGCAGCTACAGAGAGCATGAACAATTGGGACTTTAGTTCCTCGTTTCCAATTATATTCTATTTCCATAGGGAAATATCACATACTAAATACCGATAGAAATATATTATATGGATTTAGAATAATTAATTATATTTTCAAAATCAATATGCATATTGTGGAGAAATTTTTAAATACACGGATGTAAAAAAGAAATTTAAGAAAAATACGTTGCATGAAAAACGTGACGTGTTTAGCCTCAGTTGTTGTGACGTCAAGATTCGTAATAATGTTCTAAACAAATTTCAATGGCCAGGAACAAATAAATATAAATCGTGACGTATTAGGAGCGTGGCCAATGGAATGACCGTTTTTGCGGAAATTCAAAATTACATATAAAAAAAAGACTTTTTATGCTACTAGTAATTAGCAAAACAATCATTTCTTTACTGGACAGTATTTCATAGACCTTTATTACTTTAAAAATGTTTTTTAAAAAGTGATATTTCCCTATTAAAACAGATATGAGCTAGATTAAAGCACGTCTTGCAGCTACAGAGCGCATGGACGGTAAGAAATCTAGCTTCCATTTACATGTTTTAATTTGACAATGAAGTTTAGTGCCTGAACGACATTAAAATAAATAAAATAAAACTCATTTTTAGAAATAGGAATTAGATTATAACAAGTCTTGCAGCTACTGAGCGCATGGATGGTTGAAATTCTGGACCATATTTACAAAATTTTGGTATTTGATAGTTGATAGCATTAACGTATTGAAGCTTGATTACCAATCGTCTTAATTTGCGAAAAATAAACATTGAGCAGAGTAGATATTTTTGTCAAGTGTTCCTGCTGAAAAGTTAGTTATAAAAAAACTAAATACAAAATGCACTGTTTAAATTTAAAGAAAATATCCAAAGGATAGCTTTTGTAGATTGTAGGTATTATAGTTATTGTCGCTGGGCACAGGCTGCTCGCTGAATCTTGGAAGCATCATTTTACCTTTATGACACAGTTCCCCATGTGCCTTAAGTTACGGATAATGGAATGATAATGATTAAAAGTGAAATGATTATTTTTCATTAGTTAGATAACATGTAGATACATAAATTGTATTTTAAAAGATGGTTGCAACATAATTTTATATTTCAAACAACTGTCACTTTGTCACATTGCGAAATTTATTTTCAAAATAGGCGTTTATTAAAAACTGTCGGTAGATTTATTTGCCGAAAATCACAAACCACGGGTAAATAATTTACGAAATGTTATCAATCAAATAAAAACGGTATTTTTCACCAGTTGTTCGCCCGACAGGTACAAATTGGTTTTTCTAGAATGAATAATATATTTAATTTGATTTTATGATTAACTTCAAATAAAAACTTTGCGAATGCGAGATCATTGTAAAATTATTAATGTCTGCTATTTTACTGCGTTTGTGTATTTTTTAAAAAGTTATTTCAGGATTTCCTCCTCTCCCTTTATCAAGTTATTTTTAATTTTCAGTTTTCTATTCAGTTTCAGTTTTCTATTCTAAATTTCCTATTTTTATTTCATAATTAATATTTACATTTCACACTTTAATTTAAGACATACATATATTTTTTTTAAAACACCTAACAGAGACTCTCGTGAAAGTAAATGATTGCAGTAGCATTTTCCAATTCGTCACAAAGATAAACAAATAGAATAATTGAAAGAAGATGTTCAAACGTAGGCAGAATGGTAAATGTTACACATTGTGTAAAGCGACAATGACCTGTTATAAGCCTAGTAAATGCTTGGACCTCCATTTTCCCTTACATTAAATTTTCTTTCTTTCTGTTGTAATAATACCCATATGATATTAATACAGAATACCTTAAAAAGTGTAATCATAGAATCTATACAAAAAACAAACAAATTAATCAATGGTTAAACATCAAACTATAGTTTATTTATAACTTTATTTTTTTGTAAAAATATATATGCATATTTTTTGTTTTTGCTGGTGAGTGATCTAAACTGCCTAACTAAATAATATTTTTTTTAAAGCTTTTTTTGTTATAAATATCATTTACTCTATATTTGGATAATTTATATAGCGCCATTTTTGTGAAAATCACCTCAAGGGCACTGTACAATAAATAAATATCCCGGCACGTCTTGCAGCTACAGAGCTCATAGACGGTTGAGATTATAGTTCCTCGTCTTCAATTATGATATATAGGAGCTAGATTACAGCACGTCTTGCAGCCACATGGACAATAAGAAATCTAGCCCTTATTTACATTTTTTTTTATTTGACAATGAAGTTTAGAGTTTTAGTGATATTTAAAAAAATTCAAAAATATTTAAATTGATATTTAAAAAACAAATTTATAAACCTAGAAGTTAGATAGCAAAAAGTCTTGCAGCTACTGAGTGCATTCACGGTTGGAACTCTAGACCCCATTTACTAAATTTGGAAATTTGATAGTTGATAACGTTTACCTATTAAAGCAAGATTACTAATCGTCTTGCAGCTACAAAATGCATGGACGAGTGAAATTCTAGCAACTTAAATTTATACCAATAATCATACAATCAATTTATAAAAATAAACATTGAACATAATAGTAAATTTGTAAAAAGTAAACAATAAAAAAACTAAAAAGATAAAGCATCGTTTTCACACTATGGATAACATAACAGGTAAAAAATATCCGAAGGGTAGCCATCGTAGATTTTGGGTAGTCACTAGTCACTGTCGCAGTGTCGCACATGTGCAAACATGTGTTGTTTGCTAAATTCCTGGAAGAGACTCATATAAAATATTTTTATCCATGATAGTTTTTCAAACTTAAAGTTAGGACGTAATACATATAAAATTATTTTTAAATTAGATACACATATATAGTATACGTTTTATTACTAGAGCATATATAAGAATATGTTTATGTGTGCCCTAGTTCCAGATTTAAAATTAAATAATAAATATATCACAAATAAAAATTGAAAAAATACGGATTTTTAAACATGGGCGATTTATTTATTTGGAAAAACAACAATAAATTTATTTCATTTAAATTATTTTTTGACAATTCTTGATGGAATTCCATTGTAATGATGTAATAACCTATATTTACATATTTGTAAAAAAATCATATTATAATATGGTGTACGAGTTCAATTTAAGTTTTTCACGACTATGTAATACTATTTGTAGACATACTAATGAACAGATTGAAAATAAAAATATGCGCTAATATTTAATAATATTTTTAAAATATCATACAAGCGAGTTAAATGAAATAATAATGAGTTCGTTCCCAAAGCGTCAGGAGGGATGAAAAGGATAAAAAAAGATTAGGATAAAATAGTAAAAAAGAGGAATTATTTTGAGGAGCTTACCCTTTAAATGCCTATAAATAATAGAGACAGTATAGTGAATGTTACACAGTGTGTAAAGTGCCCACTTTAACCTGTCGATAACAAGTCATTTGCCCTGCCTAGACTACTATATTTCTTTCTTTAAAATGTTCGCTATTTGTGTTGCAATTTGTTAGATAAAAAGTGTTTTAAAACAATGTGTTTCATTTACTTTAATCAATATTAAACTAAAATCGTAACATCGCGATCTTCCCACCCTCGTCCGTACCGTAAACACAATCCAGGGTGACGTTTTTTAATGGAAACCAATGAAACGGGGAAGCAGTGGGTAGTGGGTGGGGTGGGTTTCGTAGAACGCTTTGCTCGGCTTACTAATGGCGAGAAAAAACAAATCCCACGATGGATCCAATAAGGAGAGAGAATCCTGCAAAGGAAATTGGTAGAAATTAAAGGGATTTGCAGGATAACGTGACTGGACCGCAAAGGGGTGGAAGTTTATAGGGAAACCTATGTTTTTTTATTATTTCTTTTATTAATAACAAATAAAAATACAATATTACAACTAAATACATTTTTTACATTAATCAAATACATATATTTACATTAACGTTTCCCATTACGTAAAATAATAAACTATTCTTGTGTACATAATGGGGAGTGACGTCTTACAAAAGATCATTTTATTTTAATCAATAGTATTTTTAGAATAACATAAATAAATTACAAAAAAGATATAAACGATGTTTTCAATCAGTGTTAAATGAATAAAAATGTAATTTTTTACTTCTTTCTTAAATATATTGTATTCCTGACTGTACTTTTTATTATCTTTGTTCTTTCATTAAATAAAAATATTCCTCTGTAAGTATAATGATGTTGTGCAGTAGTTGTTTTTAATTTAGGAATTAAGATATTACCACCTGTTCTAGGTCGCGTACTTACGTTTTGAGACCTAGAAATACTACTATTTATTTTATCTTTATGTATTTGAAGCAAACAAATCTTTTTATACAGCAATTTTATATCTAAAACCTAAAATGTTTTAAATGATGTTATTTCGTATGTATAGTTTTCTGATATTAGAATCTGTTGATAACTTGATTTTAAATGATATTTGGTATTATGTATTGGTTTTGTAATAGACGAAAACATTAAGTAGAAATTATAAATTGCTACAATTAAATGAAACCTCCCCTGTTCGTACCATTTATATGCCGATGATTTGCAATTGTATATTCATTTTGAACCCGTTGACATTGTTGAAACACATAAAGTAATGTCACTTGCACTCGAACATATCTCTTCATGGACAAAAAAACATGAACTTCTCATAAATCCAACAAAAACCCAAATTGTACTTGTTGGTAGCAAAAAAAAAAATCAAAACTGATTTTTTCCACACTTCCTATTTTCAAAACAGATGGTACAGAAATTCCATTCATGACTTCAGTCAAAAACTGAGGTAAAACATTCATAAGCGTTTTGGGTGACACGATCAGGTTAAAAAAGTTAGTCGTAAACTTTATAGCAGTTTGCACTCTCTTAAAAGATTACGGAATTTCTTGCCAATTAATGTTAAGCAAACATTAGTCCAGAGCTTATTTCTTCCACTCCTTGACTATGCGGATGTATCTTATCCAGATGCTAACTCTGAATTGCTTGATAAGTTAGAACGATTGCAGAATGTTTGTATACGTTATATCTTTGATCATCGCAAATTCGACCACATAACCGAATATCGCACGCAACTACACTGGTTCAGTATCAGGCATAGAAGAAACATCCACATTCTATCACTTCTTCACAATATTTCAAATAACCCCACTTTGCCTGTTTATCTGAGAGAGCTCTTCCAACCTTTATCACAACACGGACTACCTCTTTGATCTAGAACCCTTTTAATACCCTTTCATCGCTCTAATTTTCTTGCCTCCTCTTTCACAGTTGTAGCTGCTCGACTGTGGAATAATCTACCCATCAATGTTAGAGATGCCCCTTCTTTATTTACATTTAATTTAAGATTGAAATGTCACTTTCTTAATATTTAAATTGTTCCTTTATACTTCTTCTTTCCTTCCCACCCCCTCACCTCTCTTCATAGTATAGTGTTATTTTTTATATTCATAGTAAAGTGTAATTTTTTTATATTTAAAAGATTCAATACGTCCAAGTACTTGTAATTTTCTCAAACTGAACGGTTTGGGTAGGTAGGAAGAAATTGCCTTAAGGCAATATGCCCGCCCTTTTATGTATATAAAGTGTATATAGTGTTAAATAAGTAAATAAATCAATATAGTTTATAAATGTCATGTTTATTATTCATATTTAACAACAATATGTTGAGTTTGTCCAAATTTTTGTAGACAGGGGCTGGATTCAACTGTTTAGCTGTTTACAATAACATATTACAACGGTAAAAACAGTACTTGACGTGCGGACAAATGATTGTTTTATAGATAAGAACACTATTCTTTTTATCTATTACATTTTTTGAAGTTATTTCTATCGTCTTCAGTATATTTATGAATTATACTTTCATGGCGAATATGTTTTCATATTATCGGAGTCTTTAAAATAATATGCGAATTAAATACGAAATAAAGTAGAAATAATACTCCGTAGTGGCATTTCAACGCGGCACGTTCGTGGCATATATAATAAGGTTTCATAAGGCGAGGCTACGTACGCCCGACGTCCGCACCCCCTGGACGCCAGCACAAACAATTCTAAAGGATATGCGTCCGAACTTACCACGGTTTGAATATTAATAGATAACCCCAATTGGCTTGAGAAAGGCAATTCTAGACCGAAAGGCACAACACAGTTTCATTAAGGGAGATAAAATAGGTCATAAGTATGTCTTAACATGTCTAATGAAACAAAATTATCATCAACAATGTTTAGAGTATGTTCAAATGTTTGTAGACAGGCTGAATTTTATCCCTGGAGAGTTTTCCAGATCTAAATCTATTGCAACAGAGAGGAAAAACATTTTTGAGATCACATCTTGCCTCATCGCTTGGACACTAAGCATTCATCATCATCATCATTCCCTTTCCGCACCTAATGGTGAATAGGGCACTGCATTGGTACACTAATCGCAGCGTATCTTAATCATTTTTTGTTGCATGAAGGTAAGATGATCAGTCTTACGCCTTGGATCCTTCTTTTCCTTCTCACTATCTCCTCGTTTTGTCCATATTTTTTTTTATTTTAAAACATTTAGTATATTTGTTCTGTATATAGTTTAAACTGTCGTCGCTTTATTGTAATATAATTTGGTGAATACATATTATTGGATGGCAGGCCCTACTGTGCATACATTTTTACAGTTTTTTTATTTATATTCATTTAACCTGTACATCTGTTTGTATTCGAAATAAATAAAATTAAATTGAATGAAGGTAAGATGATCAGTCTTATGCTTCAGGAACTAGTTCAGACTATGAAATATTCTAGTGTGAAAAACACCTTTTAAATAAATATTTCATATCAACCATGTCGGGTATCGAACCCGAGACCTCTCGCATGGTAAGCAAACGCTCTGACCATTTCGCCACAAGGCCTAGGAAAGAATTAGCAATAAGAGAATATCACGTTGTTTTTTTAACATTTTTTAAAGTAATAAATTCATAGGTCTATGAAATACTGTCAGGTAAAAAAATTTTTTTTTACTAATTATTAGTAGCATAAAAAATAAACAGTGATTCCATTGGCCACGCCCCTAACATATTCCCTCCAAACCTTGGTACAATAGCGCGTGTAAACTCAATAGGTCTAGGATTGTAATCAGTCATATCACTCCACTACTTCGGGAACTACACTGGCTACGTTTTCCACAGAGGGTCGAATACAAACTCTGTTGGCTTATGTATAAGTCACTGCACAACTCGGCTCCGGAATATCTAAGGAAACTATGCATTCCAGATGAACTAGCTGACAGGCGTCTCACGCTTGGATCAGCTACGTCTACGGCGAGAGGAAAAGTAATTATACCTCTACGCAAACAGCGCACTAAATTTGGTGAACGCGCATTTGCGGTCGCAGGCCCTATGGCATGGAATGCTCTCCCAGCAGAGGTGCGAGGCTGTGAAAGTGAAGTGATGTTTCGGAAAAAACTTAAAACCCACTTGTTTTCTAAATCATTTGAATAAATCCGTAGCACGTGACAACAAAATAAATTATTTTAATTAAATTACAAATTTGAAAGCTTAAATTAATTTAACTTAACAATAGAATCACTATGTAAAGCGCCCTTGAGGTATTTTATTACAAAAATGGCGCTATATAAGTTATCCATAATTAATTAATTAATTAATGTAACTTTTTGCCGTATCAGATCTGGCCACTGTTGCACTCCGTCCCATCTTTTTAAAATTAAAATTTTAGACTCCAATGCCTGCGAATGTGGAGGCTTTGGAGATCTTAATCACATTTTTTTTACATGTCCTTTAATGACTGGGAGGAAAAAATTATTTGATATTTTACTTATGTTTTTTATAACCTTTCCAATTCATTTATCTCAAATTTTTTCTTGTACAAATTGTTTATTGATCAATTCTGTTTATATTTTTTTAAGTTCAAACTGTTCCCTATTATGATTTGTAATAATTGTGTCATTGAAATAATTATGTTTAAATTAATTCTTTATTTTTTTACAATAAATTTATCTTACATTTTTAGTTTTATATGAAATATTTTGTCATTATTACTTCCGACCTTTAATTTTAAATTTTAATTTTAATGGTTATAATTTATTATTAATATATGATTAAGTTTGTTAATATTTTTATTATTCTGTTGTAATTTTTCTAGTTATTAAGTTCTATCTTCCTTCTTATTTTACTGTTAGTTTCTATTTTCTTTCTGTTAAATAGGCACTATCAGGTTTTGGTGGGTTTTTCTGTTAGTGCCTATTTCAATTTATGTTGAAAAATTTTATTGGTTTGGATATGTGTTTATTATTACAATTGATATTTTGATGTTATTCTTGTACTTATATTTTTCTTGTCTTTTGTTTGTATATATATATTGTTATTCCTGTCTGTTTATGTTTTTCTTTTGTTTATAAATGTAACTTGTTTTTGGCCGATGTTATCAAGTTTTGGTAGTAGGCCCTAAAAATGAAAAAAAAACGATCGATAAGGTGGTTGATAGGTTTCCTAATTAAGATTTGAAAAAAAAAACAAATCATTTTTGATAATCATTGTTCAATAAGTCCACTTATATTCGCAACACGTTATCACATACATACAATAATCACACATATAACATACACCCTCACATAATATATATATACTCACTCTCACTAACATGTACAATAATAACTCTGATACCCTAAAAACAAGTAGTCAGCATAAATATTATTATTTTATAATGAAAATCATCCTTATAATGTAATTGAGACACATTTAATGTATATTTCTAAAGACATATCGAAAGCATTGTATAAATTCTATAATGTGTCTTGTTTTTATGAGAAAAAAAAATGTCTACAAAATTATATTCCGAGCCCGAAGTGAAAATGCTACAGCTTCATAATTTACACGAATAAGTGAGCTTGTTTGTACACCTAATTAATTAATTTTGTTTTTTTTTTGAAGTATTATATTTTTTAAATTTTTCATTGTTTATTTGCCATACATTTTTCTTTCAAAAACAAGATCCTTACTCTTTTTTGGCAAGTTCAACCTTGTTCAATTTTTATTTCTTTAAGTATTGTTTTCGTGTGTTTTATTGTTTTTTACCAACAAAAAAATATATCAAGTCTTGTATCCTACGTAGACCCGTGTTACATCATAGCCACACAAGAGGTAATACCGTTACTGAGGAATATTTTCTTTTTGTTTCAGATTTCCAGCCGAGACGAGACTCACTGTATCAGCCAAGTTTAAACACCGTGAAGCAGAACGAACTACGAACTGAAAATTCTCATTATTCGGGAGAAAATTGCTTTACGGATTGTCATAATACTCACGTAAATTCCGAGCAATGCGGAAAATGTAATGGAAAACACTCCCAGCATAATTTTTTAGTTACATTCAAGTAATTTTGAAGTTCCAGCACGAATTTAAATCCGCTGTGTATCAAATTTATATCAGTTCGGCTGGAACACTCCGAGTGTTTTGACTACGCGAGAGAAATACTAGAAAGTTCTAGTAGAACGTGGAACGAACGCTTACGCGAAAAAATAGTAATTTGAATCTTATTTCCTAATCATATTATTTCTGTCTCAGTGCCTATTATTCTGCGAGTGAATCGATCCCCGTACGTTTTTTTAGAGCCAAAGTTGAGCCAACACGTGCCTTTATATCGTTTTAGAAAAACTTTTATCTTCAGAAGCCTAGAATTTATTTCCATCACAATTTGGACTACAAAGTGCGAAGGAGTGAGTACTTTTGTTAGTAAACTTTCGCGGTAACTCACAGTCGTAAATTTACTTTATTTTAGAACAATTCTAAAGAAATTTAAAGAACAATATTGATATCAAAACAATAAAGGAATGAGTTACACTCGCAAGTTATACGATCGTGTAAAGTTTATATCGCGAAGTAATAAGTCAGATTACAAATAAATATTGCTAGCGCAGCGACTTTTTTGATCAAGATCTTTAAAAAAATCGCTTTAACAAAAGGGTAAATAACTTTATGTCTTGAAAAGCAAATGAGTTTTGTTCGAAGTTATATCGATACTCGAAAGACAGCGAGAAATAACACAAAAGATTACAGACTAAAATAAAAACATCAACTTTAAAAAGAGGCGAGAGACTGTTTAAAGTGACGTAACTCAGTACCTAATTGAAATTTCGTTGCAAATAAAGATTTATCGAAGTGTCTAAGATAATATACATAGAAGGGGAACTTTAAATAAGCAAAACGCAAAAAGAGAATACGTTAGTGACCACTTCGAGTGAAATAAATCTGAGTCATCCGCAATAGTCGCACGGCGCGGCGGTGGACACCCCTGGCTTCGCTGGTCGGCGGGCGGCAGTCATGGTCGGCGGGCGGGGGTAGGCGAGCGGCGGTAGGCGGGCGGCATGACGGTGATGCTGGTGCGCCAGGCCAGCTCTGGGCGCGCGGGCGGCTGGTGCTGCGCGCGGCGCGCGGGCGGCGCGGCCGCGGCGGCTCCGCTCAACAACAGCCAGGACAAGGGCGGGCCGCCCGCGCCTCCGCAGCTGGCCGCCTGCCACATCCTCAACGACCTCACGCCGGCCGCCCGCAAGCGGACCAACCTGCCGCCGCCGCTGGAATCGCTGCTTGCCGACTGCAACGCGGCTAAAGCTATGAGGTGAGGATGAAACTGCCCTTGTCTCGAAACTGACTGCGTTCGTTGGATATGTACAATACTGTAGGAGTGTACGCTTGTTGATGCCGGGAGCTTCTAACTCAGTCGGAGGTGACAGAATGAAGACGACGTTTCGCTTCAATTTGTATTTATTACATCTTGAATATTATAATGGAGAGCGAGAGTTACTGACTACACTGTTTGTTTAACTTATCGAGTATACAATTATTTTTTTATTATTATTATTTGTTTATTGTTGTGCACACGGTGCTATATTGGTATTGTCATCAGTGGTGCTTCAGCCCGTTGTGGGCCCTGGCCTCCTTCAGAATCTGTCTCCATTCCTCCCTGCACCCTGCGGCTCTTCTCCAGTTCATCAGGCCAATTGCTCTAATGTCACTTTCTACATTATCCAGCCATCTTAATTTTAGTCTGCCTTTGCTTCGTCTGCCTTCCAGAGTGGTATAAAGAATCTTTTTTGGAGTATGATTATCATTATTCATTCTGTGCACATGGCCCAACCATTGTAATCTTCTTATTTTTATGAATTGTGCAATATTGAGTTCGCCATACAATGCCTCTAATTCATGATTAAACCGTCTACTCCATACTCTATTTTAAATGACAGCACTTCCTTAATATTTTTCTTTCAAATACTAATAACATGTATTCATCTCTTTTGGTCATAACCCAGAATTTGGCCCCATATGCAATGACCGGCCTGAGGAAAGTTTTGTAAATAATAGTCTTAGTTTTTCTAGTGAGCAATATGGATCCCAGATGTTTAAAATAGCCTTAATAACATCTGTTTGCTGCCGATAGCCGTGTTCTAATCTCGGTTTAATAATTGTTATCATTTATCATTTTAGTACCCTAAACCTTTAGCTATATTAGTATAATATAGTGATATTATTACCAAAAAAAACATAAACCTTACACAGCACCAATTACGTACACAACGCAATATATAATACAATATCTGAACCGGACAACAAAATGTGACGAGAATATGACGTATAACACGTGACATTTGTGTTGGTACCTCAAAAGTTATGAATAAGGATTGTGGTTTACTAATACTCCATTGTGTTCTCTTTACTTCCTAGTGGGGAATTTCCTATTTCCCTGACTGTCAGCAATTCATATCTGTTGCTTGTAGGCAATTTGACATCAGTAATGTTGTTGTTTTTATTACTTATTGTTTACATACAGGAAATATATGATTCACCTCCTGGGTTTTGATTCCCGGGTGAGTTCCACAATACAATTATCGTAGTACAATTCATCAAGAGTTGTAAAAAACATGTGGAGCCCACGACTTATCCTGGGCCTCTACCTTTACACCATACTTCATGCTGATAGGTAGTCTTCACAAAAGGCGTCGGATTGTGTCTCTGTGACGAAAATTTTATTTCACCACAAACGTTACAAAGATTATTTTCTGAATTTAGTGGCATTTTGATTCAACAAATTTCACACTTTAAAAACACTCCAAAATCAGAGAAATCCAACACTAATTACAACAGAAACTATAGAAAACTTACAAGTCACACTAAACATAAATTATGTTTACAACCTACAAACAGGCGGAAAACGTTGTGTTTTGTCAGTTGACAGGCTCACCAACTTGTCTGAACAACTTCCAAAAATAAAATAACCCTCATTCTGAAAAAGTGAAAAATGTTTTCCCTCTCCGTTACAACAAATTTAGATTAAAATGTAGACTTTAAAAAACAACTTCTCACTGTTTCTCCAAAGCAAAGAGCAAATCGGTCATTTTCATTGTGATTTTTCAATTCAGCAGGTGGAAATACATAAGAACAATCTATTTTGAGACCGAAACATTTTCATTGCTGGGCCAGTGTAATTATTTACCCTCTTTTGAGTAAAATGAATATTCGTTTTCTCATGTTATGTAATTGTTAACAGGTACTATCGCCTCTGGATATACACGTGTAACGGCGTACTTCTGCTGGCCGTGCTGGTGTTCTGCGCCGTGGCCGGAAGGACTCTGGTGGCGGACTACAGGAGGTCCCTCGTTCCGGGCTTCGCGCTCCACCAACCCAGTCTCCTGTGCGCCTACCTCGCGCTCCTCGCGCAGGCCGGGCTGCTGCAGGCTGTGGGTTGCGCGGGAGCTCTCAGGCTCAGCGAGAAGCTCCTGAATGCCTACTGGCTCATGCTTCTAGCCCTCCTACTGGGAGATGCGGCGGTCGGCGTGTTCTGGGTATTTCGACTGGAGCAGCTCTGCAGAGAGCTTCGTCCGGGTTTGAGAATACGACTAGGAAGAGACTACGGAGCGGATCCAGAATTTACTGAATTATGGGACAGATTACAAAGAGAGAGTCGATGTTGCGGAGTACAGGGAGTTCAAGATTTTGTACCTCCCGGAGCGCAAAACCCGCAAAATGTGACGTTCAGTTGGGCCAAGGCCCCCGTGAGCTGTTGTCCCGAGAAACCCTGCAGAAACCCTTACCCGGTTGGATGCGAGGAACGCCTTTTGGCGTGGTTACGACACACGGCCGATGTCCTATTTGTTCTCGGGTACTGCGTCATAGCCTTCCTCAAACTATGTTTCCTCGGTATACTTAGATACGAGATAAGAGAGATGATACAGAAAATAAAAATGCTGCAAAGCGAAATAGACGCGGGGACGGCTGCTTTGAACATGGAACTCGGAGCGAGTCCCATCAGAACTGGAGTTGGGCCGCCTGGCGTCAGCGCTAATGGGACAGTGTGCGGGGGTGGCGGTATGGGCGAGCGCGAAGCCCTACTGCCCGTGCAAGGAGACCGGCGAGCTGCCCTGCAGAGGAGGGACTCGGATGCTACGAGCGGCTGCGCCCTGCTGGGGGCGGAGGAGGCGCTGGAGCTACGCGAGCTGGACCGAGGCCGGCGCTTGCTCGTGGGAGGCCCCACTGCGACTAGGATCTGACTAAGATACTACCTGGAGCAGCTGTTCGGCCAGCGCTGGAGAGCTGCCGGGGCCCCCTGAGATCAGGCCGCCGATGGCACCTCGTTAAAAGCACTGACAGAACTCAAGATGAGAAGAACGAGTAAAGACAGCGGGAAAATCACGTACTTGTAAAAGCATTTCGGTGTTAGAATATTTTTACATTAGATTCGTACTTTCATGAAGAACATTTTTAGTTTTCCTTCCTAATTTCTTTCTCGTTGGATTGCGTATCTTGTAATTAGTAAAGTGTCTGTATCGCCACTAACTAACCAACAGCCATTTCTCAGTGGGAGTTTAAAAATGATTACATTAACCAAACTATGGCCTAGTATGTAAATGAACGTTGGTACGATTTCGCTTCGGCTTTTATTTACCGTTACCAGAAATAGCTTCAGATTAAACCGCACCCACTCCCGCACGACGTAATTTCTCTCGCTTTTCTCTCGAACCGGGGAATAATGCTTTTTAATATTATATCATATCATTGTATGGATTCGGTAAATTTAAAAAATAAATGCCAAATATTCTCGTGAATAGACACGAACGTTTTAATTCAAATTAATTTAAATTTAGACATTATTCATAAAATTTACTTTCTATGTGGCAACATTAATCTGTTATAATACCGTCTTCAACTTAAGTAAATATTTTTGTACTATTATCTCTTTAAGATACTAAAGTATCATTGTTTGAAAATTAGCGGATTAAAGTACCACCCTAGATACGAGACTTAGAAGCGGAGCTAGAGAGAAGAGACAAAAATAATAAAAAAGTAAGGTAGAAATGCTTTTATACATTACGAGTAGAGAATGCTTTTGATTGGAGGGAGTGCTATCGATAAAACTGTGCTTCGTTGTGGAATTAAAAAGTTTTAAAAACAATAATTTAAAAGTTTTAATTACTCGACAATGGAGTATCCGGTGCCTTCGGCGGCATTAAACTGTGACAATACAGACTTGGATTATATTGTGTAACCATTGTATGTTATTGAATAAGTATATCATAGTAATATTGCATGCTAAAATGTCGTTCTGTATTGCTCCTCTGAAATAGTATCAAGGTTTATTGATTCTGAATAAATATCTATGAAAACGTTTTACTTTTCGTCCATAAAAAAAAGTTCGGTTTAATACTATCAATGCCGTCTGTAGAAAGGTCATCTACATTTTGTTTTTAGATTTTCTTTTAACGTTTATATGGAGCCCAAAATATATTCCTTGCGGGATCCCGCAATATCATTTTACAAAAGAGTAATTTAGTATATCCAGTTTATTCTTATCGGAGACTACGCAAAGTTACGTTGATCAACCTTGTATCGTAGCCAAATCTTTCTTGTTTTTCAGAAAATACCGTCAGCGGTTAATTTTTTTGTTTCAATTTGACAAATCAACATAAAATATATATTTGTTTATTTTTATTTCTTGAAGTATAATAATCATACCTGAAAATCACGCCATGTTGTTTGAGAAAATTATAATTGTTTGGTTTTTAAGTTTTTTAGTTGTGCTGGAATTTCATATTACAATATTCCTTGTTTGTATTAAGAAATTGATTTTACAATGTTACACACACCGCAATATGAATTGTTCATAAGTTTTACATAAATGATGATCTTACAGCGATTCTATCAATCGATCCTAGTAAGCCAACATATTATAAACACTTTGATTCTACAATATTGGCGGCCTCCGTAGTGTAGTGGTCAAGACGCTTGACTCACGCACGGAAGGTTCCGGGTTCGATTCCCGGTGAGAACACAAAAATCAAAATGGGATTTTTCTCAAGCCTGGGTGTTCTGTGATGTAATTCACCTCTGTAATTGGGCCTCCTGGCCTGTTGTGGTGCAAAATAAAAAATAAAAATAAAAATATATTAAATGTATTCATGGAAAAAAAGGCATGGATATAAATTTTAAAGATAAGTAATCTGCTGTCGTTAAGTTTTTTTATATAATCCATTTTGAAACAGCCAATAAAAATATCAGAAAACAATACGTATTGAAAATGCTAAACATTTGTAAAGAAATGTCTTTTTAGCCATATTCAAAAAATTCTGCTTAAAGGTAGGATTACGTCGTTGTGTTTTGCTGTGGAGTGGTGTGTTTGAGAGCTTATTTGGGCATATAGCTTCTTTGCACCACTCCATAACGATGTAATCCACCTTAACTCTTGCGTGACTGTGATGTCACACGATGCTACGTAGAATTCAAGAATTGACACATCTATCTTATTTTTGTAAATTATGAAGTCGTAACTAGGCTTATCATATATATATTTTTTTATAAATGAAAGAAAACAATTAAATAAACAGTACATGTAAAGATGTGGTATGTATGTTTTTGTCAAATTAATCAGCCGATCGTTGGTTTTGAATTCTTGATGTTTTATTGTAACTTTACAAAAGATTTACTGGTTACTTTCCAGGCATAGTCATAATTAAGTGAAAATGGTGGCTGACTTCGCGTGGGCCAATAATTATTTAAAAATCAAGGAACTTTAAGCTGATAATAAGAATATTGACAACTGATTCACTTTGAATATAGACGCAAATTCAGTGTGCTAAGCACAAAAATTTTAAAAAGAAATAATAAAATTCTTAAATGGTTCTTAATAAAAAACTCACCAGTATCTAGGTGTTGAATTTTTGTTTTATATATAAATAAAAATGAAGTTAGAGCGCCGTTCGTTTCAGGAATTTTTAGCACGGTCTTTTAAGAGCTTTAATAGAAGATCTGTCACCAAAACAGCAATAAAGCTTAACATCAAACAACCGTTTTTTTTTTTTCAATCATTTATTATAAATGCATAATCCATCCTACCCTAACTTAATTGTTTCTCTATTAGTGAGCACGCAAGAAAATCAAATTAATTTCATTTAGTAATAAAACAAATAATTTGGTCAGATCTTTTGACTTTTAACGATGATTTATTTTACTATAACACCTGTTCTTATAAAGAACACTAGTAAATCCAGGCAACAATTTTTTTTAACAAAAATATTTTTAATTTTTTTGTAAATGTTGTCCGAGTCTTTTGTTAAGTTTTGTCTGGTAGTTTATTGTACAATTTCAGTCCCCGGTTTATTAGTCTCGACTGTCTTTGTCTCGTTTTAAAATGTTGTACATGATATTGCGCTGATTTTTTCGAATTGTGCCCATGTTTACTATATTTTTTTAAAGTTTTAGTTCATGGTCTACAATTATTACGTCAGTAGCTAATTTATAAATAAATTTTAAGGATTTTAGTTGAAAGAGTTCAGTTATATTTAATTGTTTAGTTTGTTTAAAGAGTTCTTAAGTTGCTGTTTATTTATTATTCCTAACTAAAGTATAACGATATGTAAAAAAATATCCGCTTTTAGTTTTAAATGATACGTTGAATTAATAAGACCACGAGAATCTTTTCATCTTGTTATTTTATCAAATTCCAAAAATCTCTCGTTAGCTTTTGTCGGAAGTCGGGACCATTTTCTAAAAATAACCCTTCTTTGGCTCTTCTTCTTGGTATTGATCGAGTCTTAAACTATTTCGGGTGAGCAACACAAAAGATGTTTACCTAAATAATTCATGAGAATTCTTAAACTAAGTTATTCAAATTGTACAATTGATTATTGTTAAAAAGTGTTAATCTTCACATAATTGAATGGTTGAGTATTTATGTGTTAAAAGAAGAAAACTGTTTAAACAATGTATCATCGGTAGTTATTTAAAATGCTGTAAGGGACCAGTGACTTTACATTTACATAGTAGGATTGATTTCAGTTATTTATTAACAATTCTCGGTGGAACTCCATTGTAATGATATAAAAACTTATATTTAAACAAAATATACAAAATAAAAACACTTAGTACACTTTCACTTATTTATTTGACCAATTAGCGCTTTTGCCTTCTAATATTATATGCATATGCATCTTCAGACTGGTAAATAAATGTACGGACATTTACAAAAAAAGTCGAAAGAGATACAATAGTTTGCAAATGAATACGCAAATGATATAGATATATTTTATATAACGCTTTTGTATTTTAAAAGGCAGCGTACCAATTTATTATCTTCAAATTTAAATACCTTAATAATTCTTTGTTGTTTTAAATTGTATGCCTTTTATTAACTCATATCTGTATTCTTAACTATTCTTTTTCTAACTTCTTCTAATTTTAACATTCTTTTACTATAACCGATGGGGAAAAATGAACTCCTGTTCTCTCTACTGGAATATATTCTGTAAACTCATATAGTTTTTACTTATATGTAAGATTAGTTTTTGTATATATTTTTTTTTCTTATTCTCATTACTTCATTTAATTTTTTTGCTACTTTTGTGTAAAATACATGCTTATTCTTTATATTTATATTTATATAATACATGAAAAAGCCTACAAGGCGTTTAAATAAATAAATACATGATATTTCAATGAAACGGAGTGGGACAACCTACATTTAAGACAATATTTAGTTTTATATAAATTATCTGTATAATATTTACCAGTCTAAATATGCCCATTAGAGGGTGAAAGCGCCAATTTGTCAATTAAACAAGAAAAAGTGTACCAAGTTTTTTTTAAATTTGTAACTTATATTTAAATATAAGTTATTATATCATTTTATATTAGGTGTTAACATAACTTGTGTCCAGTTTTTTTTCAAATTTACAAAAGAGCACCAAAAGTATCTACTAACAAATGGTAAAGGTTCGTTATTTGAAAGAAAATTTTCTGTTATACAAGATATTTTATTTGTTTTTACGTTACATGTATTATTTCATTTGATTACAAGCCTTCAAAATGGAATGTCTTGACATGTTCTTGTAAACAAAAGTGAGAATTTTCGATATCTCCTGTTGTTCGCGTTCGATCCAGGGAATAAAGGCGAATTCATATTGACTAATTTGTTGCAAAATAATAAATGAAAATTATCTTGTTCGATATTAAATAAGAACGCCACTCTCGAAAACCGCTGTTAAAGTTTTGTCATAAAACTAATTTTTATTTTCCTTCATTATTTTACAACAAATTAATCATCGATGTTATTTATTTTCTCCTTTATTCCCTCGATTGAACGCGAACAAGAGGAGCTGTCAAAAATGCTCACTTTCGTCTACTTGAAATTCCATTTTGAAGGCTTGCAACCAAAAAAAATAATATCATCATTCCCTTTCCGCACCAAATGGTGCATAAGGCACTGCATTGGTATATCAATTTCAGTGTATCTTGATAATTTTTGTTACATGAAGGTAAGATGATCATTCTTTCGCTTCAGATAGCAGTCCGGGGACTATGAAATATTCTAGTGTAAAAACACCTTTTTTAATAAATATTTTATGTCAACCGTGCCGGGAATCGGACCTGAGATCTCTTGCATGGTAGGCAAACTTGCTGATACTTCTTCACGAAATAACGCATATAACGTAAAAGCATTATTTACCAATATCTTGTAGAGCAGAAATATTTTTTTCGAATGACGTATAACTTTTAGTGATCATTTCTAAATTAAATATGATTTTTTTATATTTTTAAAAATTTTTCTTGAATTGTTAATTTATTAACACTCATTTCCTTACAGTATTCCAAATTTCCATCGGCGATATTATTAAATGATAATTATTTATCGTGTCCATGAAAAAGCGGCGATTCTGTTTTACTTTTTGGTAAAAATGAGTTTACTATGAAAAACATATCAAAATATGGAATCACTTGTGGATAATTTTTTATTATATTAAAGTTGTAATAATTACGAAGTATGATCCTTTGAATGAATCACATAATTAATTAACGAAACAAATTTTAAATATTTTTTCATAATTAATCTAAACCATGTGAAGACGCGTATTTTAATTACATGGTAAGTTTTCTGTACTCGTTACAATTGGTATAGAGGGGATGTGAAAACCCATCATCCAGTCGCAATTTAACAAAGAAAGTAGCCAGCTATTGAGAAATAAAACCGAGATAATAGCACTATTTCGAAAAAATTTAACAATCAAATCTGCACAATAATTGGAATGTTTTCTGCTTTGAAAAATGATAAATAACGCATACATTCGTTTTGTATTATAATATAAAAAATAATTTAACTAACCAGCTTTAAAGATTTTTTAAGTCTGGCTGACCACACAACCTAAGATGCGCGTTTTGCTAAAAACAGCCAGCCCTAGTAAAATTCTAATGTTTGTTGTCATTATAAATTGAACACATTATTTTATATTATTAATATAACCCTAAGGGGTAGTTAATTGTAAAAATCACTCGATCCATTTGTTATAATAACTTTAATAATGATTTAATTTTATGTAAAGGAATTTTGGTTGATCACTGCCGAAAATATTCATTTTACAGAAAACTGCCAAATCTAATATTGAATGATACCGCATTCAAACTTTGAATGTATGAGGTGACATTTTGTACAAAAACATTATATTTTATTACACGTATTTATTTTATAACAACGCCACAAAATCAACCCTAAATAGCACCTGCTTACGTCACTCAACGTATACATTCTCATTTCCATTGTAATAAATGTCTTATAAAATAATTTGCTTTGTTTCGATTATTACTGGGGTGGATAACGCTTTTGGTATCTCCATCCGACACGTCCGCTATTAACAAAGCCACTTCGGGTGGATTCCGAAACATCCCGATGGAAAACGCCGTAATCCCTCAATGTCTCAGTTCAATTTTATTAAGCAAACAATTAAAAAGAGTTATAAGATTTAAAATATATTTTTCTTTGTTGTTTTGATAATTTTTACGTGTAAGTACAAATTTAGTCAGTTTTAAATTACTCGAAAATAACAAAAATAAAATATTTTTTGTTTTCTGTATGAAACGATGTGCAGATTCGCGACTTTTGCATGGACCTAATTCATTACAATGTGTACATTTTAAAAACAATACACCAGCAAAAATACAAAAATAATTCAAATTGAAATTTATTTTATTTTTAATGCTTAAACAATTGATTTCAGTTCAGTGCCACAGAGTGGGGTTTAACTAGACATACAATTACCCAAAATGGCAGCTTTTGACAAAAATCACAGAATTAGTTAAATATCAGACAATTTTCTACATGAAACCAAATCATTTAATATATAACAAGAAGCGGTAATTTTTTTTATTTAAAACTGTAATGCTTTTTTTGTTTATAGATTCATTAGAAAAAAATCAGTGTAGATACGACGCACACAGGTTTTATGCTTAAGAAAAAAATTGTTCATAAATACTTAAAAGTGTCATATCTCAAAATATGACTTTTGCAAATTATTGACTTATATTTAACTCTACAATACCCAATGTAGACGATGTGCTGCATACCGATAATAATCGGTGTATAAGGGTGATTTCAAGCATGTTATCACTCGGCGACTAGTTTATTATATTGTATACATACTAGCCGTGATAATTTATTTTAATAAATCGCCACCAGTGTAAAATTTTTCGATAAAGTTTTTAAACAAAAATTCAGTTGCACGTATTCTGCCGTAGTTTAATTAAGTTCAAGGGTGAGTTCTTTGTTTTTTTTTTAAAGATTTGAAGTTTCAATTGTTTTCGCAACTTTCATAATTATATGAAAAGATGTTTATAAGAATCGTTATTTCTTGTTTTCCTTGCGTTTTTGTATTTTTTAACCTTTTAATGCCCGATATTGTCCACATAAACATGAAATTAAAACTGAAAAATGTTTTTTTTTTTTTTATTATTTTTCCCGGTATTTGCATCAAAAAACATACAAAAAATATGTTTTTAATTGGGCATTAAAGGGTTAAAGTACTAACTTGTTGGTATTTTATTATAATAAAAAACTTTAATAAAAATAAAAAAATTAAAATTAAAAACGCAACTAATGATGCATAGGCCACTGAATCGGTATGCCAACCGCAGCGTAACTTGATTAGTTTTGTGTATTGTGAAGGTAAATCAGTCTTGCGCTTTTTTTTGTTGTTATCTTTATATTTATTTTTTTATGCTTTATTAAGTTAGTTCATAACATCTTAAAAACTAATAAAAAAAATTATAATCGTTACCTTTTTTTCAAAATTAAAAAAAACATATTTTTTCAATAATTCAATTCCTTCTATTTCTTTTATCTCTTGAGGTAATTCATTGTACAGCTTTAATCTCTTGTACAATGAGTTATGAGATTTCGCTTTATATACCAGTCCAAGGACTATGTAATAATGTATATTTATATATTTTTAGAACATAACAAAGTTTTTGTGTTATGTGTTATATAAGTGGGTTTAAAATAAACTTCTATAAACTACTATAATTAATTTTACTTTAAAATAAAAAATTAAAACTTCAGAATAATTTATCATTATTGTCAATAAACCATTTAAATTTTTAATTTAGTGTAGTTTCTTAGTTCTGTCTTTTACTTGGAAATTTAGGGGACAATTAACAAAGAAGTTTAAGTAATTAGTGATCGAGAGTTGTTTGAAGTTTTCTACGTAGCTATAGGACAGTAATTACTTCAAAAGTACTTAAGGCCTCGTATCTTATAGCTAGTTCGATATATCTTACACCCCCCCCCCCTACTCAAAACGGGGGTGGCTTAACATGCCAACAGAAGAAAATAATAATATGGAACGGAACCGGGACTCAAAAGATCCATAAGCCAATTCAATTTTTCTATTCAATGACTGAGTAAAGAATACAGTTATGTATGTGAAATAGAACCAAAACCCTAACTATAAAGGTTAACAGTGCATATGAATAAAAATAGAACACAATGTTGACCCTGGCAGAGTTATGAATGCTACACAGTATCTAAAGTGATCGCGTTTAAGCCCAAGACTTCCTAATTTTTAAAGAAGTTTCCAGTTTACGAGCTAGGTAACGCCTGAAAACAATTTTTAATTTTTTATGCTTCTTTTTATGTTTAATTAACAATGTTGAAAGGTGAATTGGTTAAACCGAATGAATCTCACCCACATAATAAAAAGGTTTCAGCTCTTTAACTCCACCAAAAAGTCAACAGATGAAAGAGTTGAAGAAATGTGGAAGTTTAAACATGGGCAGAATGGTGAATGTTACACGGTGTGTAAAGTGGCCACTTAAAGTCTATCACAAACTCTGAATTCGGGCGAAGAAATTTCAGGTTTCTGAGCCCCAAAATATTCAATATGTTACCCAAACATTGGCAAAACCATGACCCGAATTGAATTTAATAAATTTGTAAAAAAGATTGTTACTGGGTTTAGGTCGAGAAAAATCGGAAAATTTACTCAAAATACATTCTTAAGTAATAAATTAATATTGTATAACTGTATAGTAAATTAACTAGTAGGTAGTGATGTTAATGTTTATTTTTGCATAAAAATGTCTGCCTTAAAACAGGTTGTACCTAGTTAGGCAGACTAGACATGATCCAGATAAATCTATTACCTAAGTGTGTAATGTAGTAGATAAAGTAATTGTTATTTTTGTTAATAAACTATGGTTATTATATAATAAAGCAGCCAATGACTGGTCATTAGGCCTGTAAATGCCTAGACTTCCATTTTCGTGTCTCAAAAATGTTTTCCCTCTCTGTTGTAACAAATCATTCGAAAAACGTCACGAGTTCTCGTGAATCAACCAATGATAAGAGTGTTCCGGTTTACGGGAAGCCAATATGCCAATCAACAGAACTCACTGCGGTGAAATTGTGACATCAAAGGCGGGGTAATTTCTAAAAATATATTTTTTTAAACACTGAACTTTTTCACGTTGCTGGTTCTATTTAAGTGTCTTTTTATTCTTTCATGCGTATTGAAACTAAAAAAAAAACCAACTTCTATTTTATTTGTTGGGTGGAACAAATTGCCATTTGGAAAAAAGCCCGCCAATACGCAATTATTTTTGTGGAAAAAGTCAAATAAATTTTTAAAATGTATAAATTTCTCCTTTTAATATTTTTGTGTTTTTGCTGGTGTCTAAATAAATAATTATGTATTGTTTTACTCTGTCCTTAATTTGAAAATCATATTATATAATGTAAATGTACATAGCTTAATTTTATAATGTATCATAAAGAATATTAGGATATGAATTTATTTCAAAGACCAAATTTCGGCAACGCTGGTAAGATATGCAATGCGTATGGAATTCCAAAAGTGTAAATTAATATATTGATAAATTATGTAGATATGTTTAAATGGGCAGTGACGAAAGGGAACGCAACGCGTTATAAACGACTCCAAATTTAAATATTTAATAAATTAGATTTACATTTGACAAGTGGATTCCAAATTCTAGAATTACATTTGAAAATTTATTCGATGCATGTTTAATTGGAAAATTTATTTCTTGACTTGTTTTCTAAAATGTATTTAAATTGGCAATGCTGGTAAAGATGCAATCGATGCGTATGGAATGCTGATTTGAATTAAACCGAATTTAACCAATTTGGATGAATATAACAAATATATCGTATTTATTTCATTACTTTGCACCACAACATCAACACAGCACAAACTATGGCTTGCATGCATCAATGTCCCGATTGTGTCGTATTGTAAACTGGAGACAAGATCTGGACTTTTTTGGTGTAAGTCTTTATAGTTTTAAAAAATCACTAAGATAGACCGGATCTTGTCTCGAGGTAGTAATTTATTTATTTTTTGTCCTAGCATTAATTTCATTTAGTTTTATTTTATTTTATTAGTGTCTGTATTTATTATAAAAAAATGTATTTACCATCGTTAGAATGAACTGCATAAGTCCGTCAAATAAATAAATAAAAAACATTTCAAGATGTCATATCACAGGGGTGACAAGCATAGGCTTGAGAAAAAATTCATTTGAATTATTGTGATCACCGGAGATCTAACCCGGAACCCTCGTGCGTAACTCGAGCGTGATACCACAAGAGCCGCTAAATCCACATATGTCTTCTTCTTTTTCTTCTTCTTCTTCTTCTTCTTCCTGTATGTCCCATTTACTCGGAGTCAGCCCTCCCAGTCCTCAGTCTACACGTCGGACTAAGAGATTTGTCATTTGGTTTCCGCTTTGCGGCCGGTCGCCATCTGACGCCGAGACAATAACCCTCTTGCTAACTGGGGCTCAGGATGCCAACGTTGACTATTATTTCTCCGTTGTCATCTTCGACACAACGTCCTGTCCGACGCCCGCAGCCCGAAGTGTGTCCGGGTGGTCCTTGCGAAGGAACTAATAAAAGGGTAATCGCAAAGTTTTGCATTTGACCTAGTAAAGCTTAGCCGAAAAATTGTGTGAGTTATAACTAGAGTCCGCCCAGGGCACTGCAAATTGAACAAACACATCGCTAGAATGAACCTTTCCCAAACTTCTGGACGTAGGTTCTGCAGTGCAGATGAGGAAACACCTGTACACATTAAATGTAATTGTGATATTTTACATCATAATTCATTCACTCTCCTTTCAACTCAAAGACGACATTAAAAATTCAGTCTGTCTTTTGGCTAGCGCATTTTCTTAATATCCAAGAGGTCACCAGTTCAATCCTACACATGGTTGAAATTTATTTTTTTAACAAAAATAATTTTGTCAGTTCCACTTTCGACGTAATATTTAGTAATCACTGTTAAAATAAAATCTGATAATATTCGTTACTCAGGTATACCTTGATAAAAAAGCTTGTGTAGCTTTAAAATCGGCCGGTAAAAAAAATAAATAATAATAGTTGGAAACAATGTCGTTTTTCGTAATACTAGTTCAAAGATGCCCTTATAGGGCACTGCAGATTGAACAAACACCTTGCTAGAATGAACCTTTCCTAAACTTCTAGAAGTAGGTTCTGCAGTGCATGAGGAAACACTTCAACACATCATTTGTGAATGTGATGCTTTACATCATTAAAGGAGCCTCATCCTCGGGGGACCACTGGTTAAACCTGAGGATGTTAAAGAGCTCGCCCCGTACCTAATAGCACGGTACTTGGCAGATCTTCTGGGCTTGGAGGGGGAGATTTAGCAAAACGTAAACTCTCGCCTTCCACACAGTAGCCAGGCTCTTTATAGACCTGGGCTTGGACGGCGAGAACTATTCACGGGAATCATCACAGGTCGCAGAGACCGTCAGGAGCTTACATAGCACTGACGCCCCTCATCTTAAATAAGAATAAGAATGTCCGGGCGGTCTGATTCACCTCATCTCCGCCACCACAGCCGTTGAGGTTTTCACCCGTAGCCCCGGGCGAGGGTCGCGTTAGACCCCGCAATACTGGGTCCTCCCCCAAACTTAGCCACCTCAACGCTTCAGTCTACCGAAGAGAAAGGTGCCCACCGCCGCGACTTGGACGCGCCGAATGAAATTTACTCCATAAAAAAATGAGAAGTTGACTAACATATTATGTGAATGAAAAATTTATTTACTAACCATCACATAATATTACATTCATATTGAAAAAATAATATATAATATTTTATTCATACTCTGTTGTTGATAATAATATTTTTTACATCTTTTGAAAAGTTTGTCTGAGTCTTTTGTTTAGTTTTGTCTGGTAGTTTATTGTATAATTTCAGTCCTGATTTATTAGTCTCGATTGTCCATGTCTTGTTTTGGAATGTTGTGTGTGATGTTGTTCTGATATTCTTGTATTATGTCCATGTTTATTACAATTTTTTTCCAGTTTTAGTTTATTGTCTACAATAATATCAGTGGCTATCTTATGAGTAAACTTTAAAGATTCTAGTTAAAAAAATTCATTAACATTGAATTTAAAGAGCCCTTAGTCTGTGTTAGATAAGGGAGGTCTTATACTGGTTTCAATATTTTGTTTTGCTGTCGTAGTCTGTTTATGTCATTTTGGTTTCCTGTTTCCCATAGTTGTTGCATATAAGATATTTCAGATTTGACAAAGGTTTCATAGATAATATTTTTTTCCGTTTTTTTAACAAAGTTTTTGATTTTTGAAAAGAGACTCGATAATGTTGCTATTTTGCTAATTACATTATTAATCTGTTCTTAGACTAATCGGTCCCCTTTTATGGAATTATCGTTATTATCGGAACCCAGAACCTTAGATTTTGTAGACGAAAGCGTCAACCACTACACTACGAGGCGGGCTTATCCCCGCTCAATTTTCTTTTTCAGGATTTTCTCCTGAAAGTAGCTACTGAGTCGGAAACACTCGTCAAGGATTCTATATACATAGTTCCATTTCACGAACAGACACGTAAGATAATCATTTGTAAACCTGTAAAATATCCATATCCCACACATTTGTATAAGAGGTCGCATTTCAGCCGCATTTATTCATTTTTCTACCTTCCTCTGCCAATTTGTGTTTTATAAAATATTTTTCGGATTTAAATCGAATTATTTGTCAATTTTATAAAATGGTAATGGAGCAATTATAATAGAACAGTTTAATTTTTATTTCTATAAATGTACATATGTTTAAGAAACGAAAATAATATATAGATGTAATTTATAGAAATTTGTAATTATATATAGTTTAATAGAATAATTATTATAAAAAGGTCATTGCGAACTATTTAAATTTATCTAATGAGCTTAATTAGGTAGTGCCTAAAAGTAAAAAATACAAAAATATAATACGTTGTATTTGGATCGCTTTTAAAGCGGAGCGTCATCAATAAAAATGATTTGCATACGTTTTCCCCAATATTTATGTACTGTATAATATTTAATTAACGAACACCAAACTGTAGCTAATTTTAATAAAAAATAAATATAGATAAATTTTTCAATCTAGATTGATAATCTTCAGTTTGTTTTGGCGGGATTTTTAAGCCGTGGAATGACACCAGTTTTAAATATCGAAGAGGGTAAAAATCAGACCAAACAGTTTGTGCACAATTTTACAAAATGTAAAAATATAATCCTTAATATTATAAGTGTGGTAAATTGTGAATAAAAGTAATTATTATACACTTACTTACATACTATTAAATAAATAAGAACCTATCTATCTTTATACTATAGATGAACAATGTTATCAAAATAGTTTTAAGATTCTTGTTTTTTGAACTTTACGGAATAAGCCTAGTTTTTCCTGTACAAGTATTTTTTTAAACAAATGTATCGCACCCTGGGAATTAAGTGGCACAACTCAAAAATCTCTGTTTGACAGGTGAGCAAACACATAACCACGTAATAAACTTACATTTATCTGTGAAAAAGGCACAAATTAAAGTTCATACTATTTTAGTCGGGATCGTAGAACAATGACGGATGAGCGAAAGATGTGAGATAGGCTTTATTTTACTATCTATTTGATATTAAAAAAATTATATGAAGGCTTTTTATTCCAGGTTAAAAAAAAATTTAAACAATTTACTCAAGTATCAAATGACAAATTTTTGTTACTTATTAAATTGTGACATAAAACGTCATTAAAAAATTTAAACCGCTACGCTATCATTTAAAATTGAAGTAAATCACATGCGTCGTTGTTCTACGATCATGATGACTTGTGCCATCTGGTATAAAATATTTTTTAAAATAATTCTTGTCATTTTTTTGCAAGAACGTTTCCGCAATCTGAAAAACGAAAATTTTCGGCTTGTGCTATTATTTTCACTCAGGGCTGGTATTACAATCGGAAGCTAACAAAATTATCTTTAGTTGTCTGTAAAGTAAAAAAGAAATGTTTCAAGATATCGTCGTTTTTTTTAATTATACAAATATCCACATTTATCACTAATAGACAATTGAAGACAATTCTGTTAACTTTCCGTTGTAATCGGGGCCCAGGTGCGATATACTCACGTAACATTAGTTCAAAATAATTTTTCATAGTAACAATTATTATCAGTTGAAGAAAGTATAAATCTCAATTGATGATAAAAATCAGAAGTGATTTTAAATAGAAAAATTAACTTTTAGAGTGCTATTGTATTTTAAAAGCTGAAATAAACATTCAACCTATTCATATTTTTGTATTAAAATAGGTATCTAGAAAATTAATACAATTCATGTATATATCAAATTTCAATAAATAAATAAAACATCAGTACGTTTTGCTGAATAGCGGATATTTTAAAATTATTATATTTTTAAAATTGAATATATTATACATTTTTAAAAGCTCTTTAGAAGTTTGTAAATATTTAAGTACCCGTTTTAAAACTATAAAGTATATAACTTATATGTTTCAATATTGTTAGTTATAAGAAAGACCATGTCTATTTTTTCTTTACCCTTAAAAGGTTGATTATAGTGGAAAATTAATTAAAATATGCTGCTTTTAAATTTCAAATAAAGATAACTGAAGAATTCCGATCTATTTTGTTTTAATGTTTCTGTAAAAAAACTGTTTCTTTTTTCATATTTGAATATGTCAAAAGCATAGAATTAGGAATAGTCCAGAAGGAGCATGAAATCATATCCGAATACATCGGACTGTGTCCAAAAAACCCCCGAACGAACTAGAGACCCGAAAGAAACGAAGAAACAAATGATACAAAAGATACGATGATACAAATGATACGAAGACGTGAAAGATGCGAATATATGATGACCTAAATAAGCCGAATGATCAAAAACTACGCAAAAGATTCGGTCACTTTAAAGATACAGATCAAGTGACACGTATCTTTTTGGTGACAGGGTCTTACCCACCTCTATTAAGTACAAAAGAATTTCAAAAAAAGAAATATGAAAGATCTTAGAACTTCTAACTATAGCCAACAAATCACGGGTCAGGCGGCCGAGTCACGGCCCATGAGATGCACCCGAGTACAGCCGAACGTAATCCGACACATCCCGACGGCAGGTTTTGGCTGAGCCGAAGATTCGGACAATATTTTGCCGAAACCGAAACTTCGGTCGGCCACTGTCCCTAAGTAACCCTACGATAATGCGTTAGCGGGAAAACGTTTTCCAAATAAAATATTCTAGTGTGCCTGCTGAGACAAACGAAATTTGTATGTTTAAATGGTTCGTCGTGAGGCACTGAGCCATAAACTTAACATAAACATAAACTGAGGTTATCAAACATTTGAACGTCCTGTATATGTATTTGGTTTCGCGATCGCTTGGATCAAGACGAGAAATAAATTATTTTGATTGAAATTTTTATCATGAAAACACAAAACTGCTTATTTTATAACACCGAGAATCTAAAAAAACACATTTTTGCATATTAACAAATTACAACAGACATGGAGAATATTTTGCTTCACAAAAGTCAACAGATGGAAAATTTGAATTAATGTGGATGTTTAAACATTGGCAGAATTGTGAATTTTACAGTGTGTTTAGTGACACTTAAACCAACCAATGGCGGGTCATGAGCTCTGTAAATTCCTAGACACCCATATTCCCCTCATCATCAACATCTTTTTTTTTCCCGTACCTAATGGTGCATAGGACACTGCATTGGTACACCAAACGCGATGACCCTCTGTCGCGATAAACTTGCCTTGTCACAAAAATTCATGAAATTGTAATTTTAACCAAGTATGAGGTATTGAAATAATGACTTAATACCAACTTAAAATAATGTAAATTTATTTTTCCCTTTCCAAAACTTTTAAATTGAGAAACAAGATTTTATAACGTAAGCGGCGATAAGTTTGCAACCCAATTTTTAATATTGTAAAATCTGAAATATTTTTTTCACATTATTGTAAAACACATGTGTTTGAAATCAATTATGTAATGTACGTAGATGTTACGCAAGGTTGAATATACAATTATTATAATTATCTACGTGTGAAACCAAATAGAATAAGATTGTATAATATTATACCAGTTTTAATCAAGTATATAATTGACTATAGAGGAACTACGATAAGGTAAAGGTAAACCTAACTGTTGTATATTAGCTTCACTTGTATGTTCATCTATTGAAATCAATTGTTTCGTGGAGGAGTTGAAAAAAATAATAAAACCTTTGACAGAGAATCTATCTTTTATTCCTACATCCATGAAACTTTTCAGCGAAAGCTCTCTAGCACAAATAAGCTGAGCGTCAGTTTGTTTCAAATTTCGCAATGAAGTTTTATTTTCGCATTGAAGCATTTTTTTTGGTTTCCTTTCTAGGATGACTAGTATCAAAGGGATTTTTAAAAAAATTGTTTCATAAACGTGTCTTATGGCCAGTTTCGCCACAAAATATAAAAAGCGTAAAGTTAAATAATTGTGGAGTTTTCGTTGAAATTGACATAATTGGTTGCATGTAAATAGCAAGGCAAAGCAACTCATTTGGCACATTTTGACGAAAACGTAACAGTTATTTATTTATTTATCAAATTAACGGACAATGTCCAATTTGAACAAATCATGTAAGGAAAAAACGCAATAATAATACAGTAACAAATAATAGAAGCAACACAACAAAGACAAGTTAATACATTAGACAGGCATTATGGAATCCAGGTTAATTCTACAAATATACAGTAAATTTATTGCGAATATTTTTTTTAGTTTATTTGTAATCAAAACTCAATTTACAATCAAAATAATTAAGTTTTCCATTTACAAATCGAATAATTCTGGGAAGAGTCGTGGAAACCATAATTTGTCTTATGATGGCCGAAGAACAGAATTCCATTATTTCTGAGTCTACGTGAAGGAACATTAAGAGTTATTTGTTGGAGAAAAGTCGGGATATCAAATAAACTATAAAGTATTTTAAACATGCAAATTAAATCTGCATTAAATCGACGTTGTGAGAAACTGGATATATTCGGGAAAAGTTCCAAGTCGGTAAGGTTATAGTTATCACTTGTCATTCCTAGTTTGTACGCAATTTTTCATATAAATTTAATTATGTAACATTTTAACTTTTATTGGTGCTACTGACCCATAAAAAATAAGATCGTTTTAATAAACTAACATTTAATTCATTAATAGTTCAATCAAAGAACAATGTTTAAAATTGTTAATTTTGATTACTTTTTAAAAATTATTTAATGGATTTATTTATTAAATAAAAAAAACATTTAAATCATATAATGCAAAGCATACTGAATATGAATTATTTTTCCAGGAGTTACTACAATTCGATTTGGGACTTAATGACATTAAAAAAAATACATGATTAGAACAGCAAAGAAACAGCGCAAATTAAACATCTCTATAACTTGATCTATCTGTATAAAAGAATTTATGATTTTAAGAAAAAAAGGGATTTTCATAGGTTCAACACGTTCCAAACGGATCTCTATGCCATGTATGCCTGCGTACATGAAAATTTGCGCAGATAATACGAAAACAAAAGATTGTTTTTTCTCTTAGTCAGGCAGCTCTAAAAACATTGATTTCTGGCGAGATCCATCCTAAATGAAGCTTGGAATGCCTGCGGGCGCTTAATTGTGTCGGTTGATGTAAGTGTGGCATTAATTTGGGTACCTGGACACTCAAACATCGACGGTAACTAGGCAGCTGATGAACTGGCAAGGCTGGAAACTGATACAGCCCCAATAGGCCCTGAGTCCTACTGTGGGTTATCCAAATGTGCTTCTCGTAACGAGCTTAGATCATGAGCCAGAAAGCAGAGCGTAATGCTTTGGCGAAAAGTACCAGGTCAGCTACATGCGAAGGAACTGATAAAAGGATACTTGCAAAGTTTTGCTTTTGACCTAATAAAGCTCAGCCAAAATCAAGTGAGGGTTATAACTAGAGCCCGCCCAGGGCACTGCAGATTGAACAAACACCTTGCTAGAATGAACCTTTCTTCTCAGAATTTCCCCGTAGCTTTGCTAAACGCTGTATAAAACAAAATACGCAGCAGCTTTGGGAGGATCATTACCGCGCTTCTTCTACAGGTAAAATCACTAAAATGTTTTTCCCAACGCTGGCTGATGCAGCAAACTTCCGTCATCATCACCAAAGTACTTTAAAAACGACCCAAATTTTTACCGGACACGGAGCTATGAGAAGTTAAGGTTTAAATTAAGGAATTATGACTATTGTCCATGCGATGATATTTCTTCACAGAGTATAGAACATCTGTTATTTCAGTGCCCATTTTTCAGTTTGCAACGCCATAATCTTGAAGCAGAATGCAGGAAATATGGAATATCCTTAACAGATATCCACACTGTAGTAAAAAGTAGTTATCACGCGCCATTGTTCTTGAACTTTGCAACAATGGTGATTGGACTCATAAAGGTAATAAACCAAAATCAGTGATCGAACATCCCATTTCCAAGACAAACAAAAACGATTTTTTCCGAGTACCTTAGCCTTGTACATGACACGTAAGGCTACTAAATACAGGGGTCCAAATATATTTTTAAAAAAATAAAAAAAATAATGAACCTTTATGAATTGAGATGCAGGTTTTGCAGTGCAGATGAGGAAACACCTATACACATTATTTGTTAATGTAAAGCTTTACATCATAAAAGGAGCCTCATCCTCGGGAGACCACAGGTTAAACCTGAGGATGTTAAAGAGCTCGCCCCCTACCTAATAGCTCGATACTTTACGAATCTGGGCTTGGAGGGGGAGATTTAGCAAAATGTAAACTCTCGCCTTCCACACAGTAGCCAGGCTCTTTATAGACCTGGGCTTGGAGGGCGAGAACTATTCACGGAGACCCGTCACAATAGATCTTCACAGGTCGCAGTGACGTCAGGAGCTTAAACAACAGTGACCCCCAAAACTAAGAATAAGGTTAAATAAAGATATGCTAGTTGTGCCCCGCCCCGCTGCTAGACTGAAAAAAAAAACATTATTTTGCCTCAAACTGCATACGATTCTACAACAAGGCACCTCTTGAAATTCAGGGTTTGCCTACAAGTTTTCGTCAAGCACAAGCTGTTTGGAAAGAGCTACTATAGAGTCGAAGAATATTTGCAGGACAACACAGCTTGGCATTAGATTCATGTTCATTGATTAAAATATATTCATTTGTTAGGTTTAATTAACTGAGTTCAGTTGAATTGTATTACATATTTATAATTTATTGACGTGTATAAGTGATTCAATGAATCTTATGTAAAAAATATTAACTTAAGTAAACTAAAAAAAATATATCACGACAATCCATAGACCAAAAAAAATCTTACAGCAATAAATGTTACTCGTTTATTTATCGTAGCTGCTCCAAATTTAATTTACTTTGTCCCCATTTAGACATTTTTAATACAAAATTTTGTGACTTCAAAAAAAAACTTTTTGAAACACTGTAAAATGAAACATTTGTCAGTGTGTAATAAGTTTATGTTCCTTTAAATATATTTATTTTATTATGATATCAAAATTTTGAATTGGTCAACTATATTATGAAAATCCCTCTTCTCCACTCTATTTCCCCATCCCTTAACCTTCTTACGAGCTCTTTTTTTCTCATGTCTTAAATAATATATTATTTTTCTCTTTACTGTGTAACATGTTCTCTCATTATATTTGTGAAAAACTTTAACTGGATGCATGTACTATTTTTTATATTTTGTATTCTTATATAAGACTGTTTGCTTTTCCTCAATAAATAAAAAATACAAAAATACAAAAACGCTTCCAAGAATGGAGGAAGTGGTAAGTCTAGGACTAAGGGAGAAAAGGTCGTTTAATTAACATTTTTCCACAACATCCATATTGATTTTGAAAATACAATAAATATATTTTTATGGGTATATATAGTATGTGATATTTCCTAATTGCCTTTTGGCTATTGGCTCCAAAAGAGCCGTTTAAAACACGAAATATCTGAAAAAATAATTAATTAAAAAAGAAATGACTTACCTTTAAGTCTTCCAGCAGTCGGATTGTATAGTCCACGTTGCTTCCTCCAATAACAACGGGATTTATGTTTCTAAACTCGTCTCTGATTTTTTCATATTCACTCTTTTCTCTTCCTTCTCCTCCTTTGGCACTCGAATCACTTTTATTACTTTCACCGTCACTATCACGCCCCCTCAAGTTGGAAAAGTTCACTAAACTTTCATTTCTTGAGTCCATCGCAAGATCGTCACTTCGCTGGTATCTTCCTGGGCCCGAACTCAGTCCGTTTAATTCAACCGCAATTTGAGAACCGATTTTCGCATTGTTTTTAATTAAAGCCATGTCTGTTTGTGACAATGTAAGAAAAACTTTTTAAATTTATTTATTTGACAATTGTAATCTGCATTACTTTACGGGCTGTTTAACCCATCACGTAATGCAGACGTAAATAAAAGCTAGAAGTTTATAAATAGAAAGCAGATAGTTTCTAACCTGCCGATATGTACAGAAAAATAGATACATATTATCCACAGAAGCCGTATTCAGCAACAGAATTGCCCTTTAATGGGTAAATTCTGACTTCCATTTGTACATCTTCGGGGCGTGTAAAACAGCGCATGAGATCTCGCTCCAGTATTGGGAACATACAAACTAATCTCTTTGATTTTTAACACTTTGTATCCCGGAGCCGTGTAAACACGTGATTATATAACCATACGTTGTGTCCCGGTCCCGTGTTTTCACGTGGTTTACCAGCTGTCTAAAAAAAGTACATTTTATTGACATCTAGTGACTTTTGTTAGTACTTTTTTGCTGCTGGTAAACCACGTGCAAACACGGGGCCGGGACACAACGCATGGTTATTTTAATCACGTGTTTCCACGGATCCGGGATACAAGGTACAAAAAAGGAGTCAGGCTCTGTATATGTGCGAACATTGCAATGCGCAATGTGACTCTCCATAAAGGCTAATGTTGGCAAAACTATTATACAAAAAAACATATTTAATTATTTCAAATAAATCTGAGAATTTTCAATTGATTTAATCCAGTATCTTCATAATTATGACACTTTTAAGAAACCCTTCACAAAGCATGAAATTTCACAAAAATGCGCCTGGCACGGGGTATAATTATGTGTCATAATTATAAAAATACTGGGTTAAATCAATTGAAAATTTGCAGTTATTTGAAATAGTTAAATAAGGTACTCAAAGTGTTAATATTTAAATCATAAACCATGTGGTCAAACATTCTAGTAAAATGTTGTAGTAATGTATCCAAATTTTTAGCAAAGAAGATCAAACCTGCTTTTAATACAAATAACAATATTGGTAAATTTTTGTTTTATAATAAAGATAAAAAAATGTTTATTAAATAATTCAGGTGTTTACCAATTAAAATGTAATTCTTGCCCTTCAGTTTGCGTTGGAAGAACATCAAGAAACTTTGATATTCGTGTTAAAGAACATATGAGGTGTCTTCACAATAATAATTTCTCTGAATCCGCAAATTACCTAATCAATTAAATTCATGAAAATACAGGATTCAAAATCTTAAATACAAATAATAAAGAGTTAAATGTAAGTAATACGTAAATATTTCATATTAAGAAAGCTTTAAAAACAAATATTCCTTTGATCAATAATCAAACAACCTTTCAATTTAGTCCTTTATACGATTTCTACTGTAATGGTCACCCTAAACCTATTAAGCTTACCCCCTCCCTCCATTCCTTCCCCCTTTTTACAACTATTTCTCAAACAATATATGATATTTTCATAATTTAATCAGTGCATGTGCTTTTTAAAATGCGTGTCGTGTTAGTTTTATATCAACTATGGTGAAGGTTTTAAGCGGGTTTTGCATGTTGGTTTAATTGGTGTCCTGACGAAGAGACGGGTACGTCTCGAAACCGGTAGACATGTAAAATTCGGTAAGTGGTTATGTACAAATATTAAATAACATTTAGATATTTCTTTCATTTAGATGGTGGTTTGTACTTCCGTTTTAATGTTAAAATCCGCATTTGTTTTAAGATACATGGAAAACAGTTTATTGAAGATAATGTTGTTTCAAGAAGAAGATTACAGTTATCTTGAAATGTCTCTTATTAAAATTTATAAACTTAATAGTAGAGTTAAATCAATTACTAATCTTAAACTTCGAATTTAACCCTTTTGTGTTCATTGCTGAGGGGCAGTGAAAGGTCACTGAAAGTTTAGTAAATCGTACGAAAGGCTTATGTCGGATATTGTCATTCTTTTTCGAGACCATATTCCAATAAGGAAGTTCAGTGATACGGCAAATTGGATACAAAAAATGTTTTCTTGCACACAGTAAAAATTAGAGCATGTAATATTACGGCGAAGTTTTTTTAAGATGTATAAAACAATTATAAAAATGAACTTCTTTAAATGACATCACAAGTTCTACTCCGAAGACTAACGAGCTCCGAAGTCTAAGTCGAGCTAGAACGAACAGAGAACTCTTAACCACCATAAAAGTTTCATAGTTTCAAGTTTGATGTGTATTATTATTATCTTATCTCTTTCTGATATTAATTTATCAAATATTTTTGTGTACCGTATATTATATTATTTTCACATATATACTTACTGTTAACTAATTTTCATTATTTGTTTTTAACAATAATTTGTTGATATCATTTTTTTTTATACTTATAAGTATATGAAAATGTATTTATTTTTTTGTTTGAATTCTTTACAAGTTATTTACAATTTGCTTTTTATTTCAATTACTTTTATTATATCCATCTAAAATATTTTTTTTCTTTTTTACTATGTAAAGTTTCACTTTTTATTTTGCATGGCAGTATGCTTCTTATTGTTTCTAAATGTATACAAAAAAGCATTGTTTATCTTTTAAATTTTAACGCACTATGTTTGTATTTAACTGTATATTTTTTGTAAATGCCCCTTGGGCGTATTGTAAAATTAAATAAATAAATAAAATAAATAAATATCTGGGGCATATAATGTGTGGAGAAAAGTACCACTTGCTTCATTTATTTATTTATTTTTAATTTTGAAAGGCAAGATTGAGGGTCACAGAGGGGCTGGAAGAAGACAGATGTCCTGGGTGCGAAATATACGAGACTGGACTGGCTTCAGGACTGCGGAGCAGATTTTCCGGGCAGCACAGGACAGGGAGACTTTTGCCAGAGTGATTGCCAACGTTGGGGATACCTGACAGGGCACTAAGAGAAGAAGATAGATTTTCGGTTTATATAAAGCCGACCCACTAATCAGGAAAATTTACAGAATAAAACAAGTGACGTCATGTGCGGAGCAATTGAAAAATTACGGAACTCAAAAAAATCGTAGTGATACTGTCCCTAAAAATATTTTTTTTTTGCTTATTAGCAAATAAATAAATAAACCAATGAACTTCCTTCTATGAGGTGGCGCAAAAGTCATCAATCGGAAGATGCCATAACTTTTGCGAATGGCTGCAAATGTTAGTTCTGCTACGACATTTATGAAAAAAACAGATACAAAATACACGTCAACAAGACATGAATCGCTTTACTCCTCCAAGAACGCGGAAAAATTGTTTCAAGTTATTGGGATCTTTTTAAAGCTTACCATGAGGAATGTTCCTTTAAAGTTTCGCGGTCTGGTCCTGAAAACCCCTGTATATAAACAAATATAAACGTTTTATTTGTAAAGAACATACCTTAAACAACTTTTCTACATAGTCACCTAGCAAATTTCAGCATTTGTCGTAACGAGTAACTAGTTTTTGTATCCCAGCGTCATATTCCTCCGCCGCCAGTGTATTAAGATATGTAGTCACTGCTGCTTTCAGTTCTTTATCACTTTCGAATTTCTTTCCTGCCAAAGTATGCCAATGCATATTGTGCGACATTGAAGAACTTACGGCGGGCGATTCAAAATTGTCTACTGGCGTCGTCCTTCTCCACGATAATGCCAGGCCTCATACGGCTGGCATAACTCAACGACTGTGCAACAATTCAAATAGGAAACTTTCAACCATCCACCCTATAGTCTAGACTTGCCTCCTTCAGATTACCATCTGTTTACAAAACTTTTTGGCAGTAAAAAAAATTTAAATATCTCAATACCCTGGCGGTGGAGAAATATGACGCTGGGATACAAAAACTTGTCACACGTTACGACAGATCCTTAAATTTGCTAGAAGACTATGGAGAAAAGAACTTTAAGGTATGTTCTTTACAAAAAAAACGTTTAAATTTGTTTATATAAACTGGACTTTTTTATATTCCCAAACAGGTACTTCTTTCTGGATGACCCTCGTTTTTTAACTCAGACTACAATAATTGAGTAAAGGATACTGGTTTCCAGGGATCTTCCTTCAGTTATCCTGGCTACAGCTGCCAGGATAAAGGGTGTGACGTCTTTGCCCTTAATTCCCAAATCTTCAGTGTTTTTTAGTGCCTCCTGAATAGCTGTTTCGATTAAGGACTCTGAAAATAAATTAGTTAAATTTTTTTATGTTCTTTCACAGTACTATATTTAATTTTAAATTTTTGAGACGGAATTTTTAATTTCATGAGACCAAAGTCCCGATGTTGAGTCGAAACAAATAATACATTTAAAGCATAGCACACCAAATATTACACAAAATGAGAAACATCATAAAAAAATAACACACGCACATCAATATAAAAATAACAGACAAATACAAACATTTGATTTACATGGAACAAACTCAAAAGGTTAAAAAACTATAAATAAGTTTCCTACTCAAATCCCTCCCCCAAGGAAAATCTAGAGTGAGCCACACTTGAAAATATGTTTTGTCCATGAGAAAAAGTATGAAATATAAATTTAAGAGTCCTCCTCACTAAGATGATCTACCCCAAGAAAGACTGACTGAGTCCAGTGTTCATGAGTCCCTCAAATATTTTACTTTATTTCTTCTCTTTTTGTTCGACAAAAAGTTCGACGATACAATGTGTAATAGTTATATAATTATACAATCTGTTATTGGAATAATAATAATTATAATAAACTTTATTCCAGCAAAATGTTTAAATGGTGCAAAGCCTATTCTTCCATATAAAACCAAAAGATATTTATCATATTGTATAACAATCTAAAGATAAATTACAAAATACGTGAAATATATTGATTAAAAAGATAAAAACTTCCTAAAAGATCAAAACTTAAATACAAAATAAAAATAAATACAATAAACTTGTAAGAAAAAAAATGGAATTTAAATAATAATTCTAAAATTTTTTGCAAAAGTGAGATAAAATAAAAAAAAATATCTTTAAATTTGTTGCAACAGGAAGGGAAAACATTTTTGAGAATAGAATATGGGAGTCTGGGCATTTACAGGGCTTGTCATTGTCTGGTTTAAGTGGTCACTTTACACATTGTGTAACATTCACCATTCTGCTCATATTTGAACTTCTATATTCCTTCAATTCTTTCGTCTGTTGATATTTGTGAAGTTAAAGAGCTGAAACCTTTATTTATGCGGACGAGATTCATCGAATTGAATTATTTCACCTACGTTCTCGGCAACGCCTGAAATTTTGTTGTGTACATAAATTTGGGCAAACTTAAAATATTGTTTATAAATCCACCTGGTATATGAAGAAGTACAGAAATTTAAAAAAAAAACCTCTTACGGACATTTTGCTGAGACCTCTCCTTATTGTTCGACCAAAGGTGTGTAAGTGCTTATTCTAGGTGCAGTTGTCTCATATCCAATATTGTAAATGTATATTTTAAAATTCCTTATTAGTTTTAAAACAAGGAAATCTATCAAGCATTGGTATGTTCTCAGCACACTTTTTTTACAAGGCTCTGTGGAATATATCCCTGTGTAAAAAGAGGTTCCAGTGTTTATAACTGTTGGGTCCATAGTCCATAGTCGATGGAATAGACTAATGACCGACGATACAATGTCATCATTTTCATTTAAATCCAATACATTCGTAAAATGCAACTCTATGAGTATTTCACATGAAATCAGAGGGCATCGTTCTGCAATACATTCACATCGTCCCTACCGTGAAAAAATTAACTACAAAGGAACGTCGTCCATAAAGAAACCAGAGGACGCAGCCAACATCAGTCAGCTCGTTTAGTCAGCCTAACAGGATCAGTGCAGTTTGCTCAGCTCCAGCATGTAGTTCAAGTGCAGTCTCTTCAACCCATCATCGCCGTAACACTCGGGCAAAATAATTTATTATTTATTCGGCATGTAATAAATAAACATCAAACAGCAATCTCGTGTCTTCTCTGTCAATCTCCAACTGGGATAGGAACTCCAACTAAACACTCAACTATAAGTAGTTAGTATAAGGAATAAGTTCCTACATAGCAAATAGATTTTTTATTAAAGATCCTTTTCCTAAACATCCATTTGCACGCCACATTGCAAGAAACATCTTTTTTCCTAATTGCCCTTTTTATCGCTAGGAAAGCAGATGTGATGGGAGCCTTTTTGATAGCATTTCTGGGATTTAATGCCTCGTAAGTAGCTACATAAAAGCCTCATTTGCCATGGCATTATAGTAAACATTAATGGAAGGGCCATAATGCCTTCACAGGGATCATAAACACGGCATAAGCAACAGTAAAATGATGACAATCGTGAACTTTGATTATAAAAAATTCAGGTAAAGATGTCTTGTACCTAAATGCAATTTTATAAAAAACGAGTATTTCAACAATATTTTGAGTTTGTCCAAATGTTTGTAGACAAGGACTGGATTCAACTCCCTGGGGAGCTGTTTACACAAAAATTTGGACAAACTCAAAATATTGTTGATAAATTACCTGGTCCATGAAGAAGTATAGAAATTGAAAAAATAATATTTTCAGGCGTTGCCTAGTATGTAGGTGAAATAATTCAATTCGTTGAATCTCACCTGCATAAATAAAGGTTTCAGCTCTTTAACTTCACAAACATCAACAGATGAAAGAATTGAAGGAATATAGATGTTCAAATATAGGCAGAATGGTGAATGTTACACAGTGTGTAAAGTGGCCACTTAAACCAGCCATTGACAGGTCATAAGCCCTGTAGATGCCTGGGCTTCTATATTACCTTCTCTTAAATGTTCTTCATATCTGTTGTAATATGTATATATATTTCAGACTATCATTTTTTCCAGTCCGCACCTATTGATGCATAGTGTAGTTCATTAGCAGTCAAATTGCAGCGTATCTTGATTTCGGAGTAATTTTATTTATGTTATTTTATTTTATTTTTGCACCACAACAGGCCAGGAGGCCCAATTACAGTGGTGAATTACATCACAGAACACCCAGGCTTGAGAAAAATTCTACATTTAATTTTTGTGTTCTCATCGGGAATCGAACCCGGAACCCGTCTGTGAGTCAAGCGTCTTGACGACTACACCACGGAGGCCGCCACGTAATACGCGTATAATCCAGTCATCCAGAGATAATTTTTTTACTTTATTTAATAATAATATGTTACGACACACAGATGAAGAAAATATTTTATAGACGGAAATATAAAGGTCTAGGAATTTACAAGGCTTATGACCTGTGATTGGCTGATTTAAGTGGCCACTGTACACACCATTCTGCCTATGCTTGAACATCCATATTTCTTTACTTCTTCCGAGTGTTAATTTTTATCAGTTCAGTTCATTCAGTTAATTATCTCTTGAGTTGAGAAATAGGAGATTCTCAGGGGTGCCCCATAATATGGAGACCACCGGTCGCCAACCTCAAAATTTCATGGATAAAACCACGCCTTGCTTGTTATTTTATTCCATAAAGAAGTGTCTAAAAATTGGTAGATTTTTAATCGAATTCGGTAGATCGATAGGTCTTTGAACATATATATTCTTTGAATTCTTCCATCAGTTGATCTTCATGAAGTTAAAGAACAGAAACCTTTATCGATGTGGGTGAGATTTTGACAGAATTATTTCTCCTACATACTTTACTAGGCAACGCCTAAAAAATTTAATTTTTTATCGACCAGCTGGCTTTTTTAACAATATTTCTGGTGCAATATATCGTGTTAATATTGATAAATCCAAAGGAGATTAAATCCAGCTCTTCTTACCTACAAAAAATTTGACTAACTCAGAATACTGTATTAAATATAAAAAAATAGTGAAGAAAAAGGATAATTGTTTGTGTTCATATGATTTACCCCAATATTTCACTACTTCGGGAACTACACTGGCTACGTTTTCCACAGAGGGTCGAATACAAACTCTGTTGGCTTAAGTATAAGTCACTGCACAACTCGGCTCCGGAATATCTAAGGGAACTATGCATTCCAGGTGAACTAGCTGACAGGCGTCTCACGCTTAGATCAGCTACGTCTACGGTGAGAGGAAAAGTTA